>NC_043008.1:58099576-58102076 GCF_006345805.1 Octopus sinensis
AATAATAATAATAATAATAATAATAATAATAATAATAATGATAACCTTGTCCCTTGAGATCTCTGGTTGAGACTTGGGTGCAACTTGTATAAATCAAAGCAAAACCAAACGTAATATAATGATGATGATGATGATAATAATAATCCTTTGTAGTAAAGGGTACAAGGCCTGAAGTTTTAAGGGATTGGGAGAAGGAGGATAGTCGATTACATCAACCCCAGTATTTCACTGGTACTTATTTTATCAACCCTGAAAGGATGAAAGGCAAAGTGGACCTTGGCGGAGTTTGGACTTCCACTCAGAACGTAAAGATGGATGAAATGCCACTAAGCATTTTGAATATTATTAATAATAATAATAATAATAATAATAATAATAATGATAATAATAATTGTCATCATCTGCATCATCATCATCATCATCATCATCACTGGAAACACCATCATAACAACTAACAGCACCAGTATTGTTACTATCACTACCATCCTGTTACCATCTTTATCACCATTTCCATCTTTATCACCACCTCAGCAGCAGCAGCAGCAGCAAAGACTGCAACACCACCATCACCACCACCTTCTTCCAAATTAACATCAAGTTCATCTTTGATATGGGAGCCATTACAAGATTGTGCACGATCTGCTAGAAATAACAGTGAAATTAATTACTTCAAAACCACACTTTTGTTATCTTGGAAAAAAAAACAACAACAACAACAACAACAACAACAACAACATACAAACGAAAACAAAAATATGAAACAAAGCAAAACAAAAAATAGAACAAAACAACAAAATAAAAATGGAAGATTACATTGAACAATGAAAATCCGAGATTTTACAAAGATACTGAAATATTCATGGCTAGAATTCCTATTCATCATACGCCTGCTCAATCAGGCCAGGTTGGAAGTAATCAACAACAACAACAACAACAATAACAAACCACCATCATCATCATTATCATTATCAACACCTATCATCATCATCAACATCATCATCATCAACATTGTTTCACTGTTTTGATTTTTTTTCCCCTATTTCTCTGTCCTGGGTTGTGTAGGTTTGTTTATGGATGTCTCCAATCTATCTTGATTATAAACATTCTCACCTGATTTATACCTGCCTAATGATAATATAGAGATAATAATGAGCTTTATTGTATACAGTGCTCAGGTACGCTGCGACTCATTGTCTGTGAAAGAGAAAGTGTGCCTGCAGAGGGGGTATGAAACCCATAATCCTTGGATAGCTTATAAAGCCCATAAAAGTTTGATGCTCTACCGACTGAGCTCTGTATATGATATATGTTATTATATACACCTTATGTATCACATGATAACACAGTGATATAGCTACATACATACATACATACATACGTACATACATACATACATATATACATGCATACATGCATACATATATACATATCTATATAGTAATACACACACACACGCCATGCACACATGAAATTATTGTGTGTGTGTATATATATGTATATATATATATGTTAATATATATATAATATATGTGTATATATATATATATATATTATATATATATATATACATATATTGCACACACACACACACACACACCACACCACACACATCCACCATACACAACACAACACATACACACACATGAAATTAATTGTGCATGTGTGTGTGTATATATATGTATATATATATATATTGCACACACACAAACACACACACAGACACATGAATTATTGTGTGTGTGTGTGTATATATATATATATATCTATCGTTGCACACACACATGTATAATCAAACAGACTATGAAGAGGCTGGTGTTGGATCTGTGTTGGCAAGGCTTATGTTACATAGCAAAAATGCTAAAAAGAGTACTGTGAACTTGCCGTGAGGAGTGGAAGAATCCAGCATGTTGGACACAGTCTTTCTTCAAGGAAAAGTTGTAGCTGCTTCTCATTAATTTATCTCCTTTCAATTTTCCCCTGATGAAGGACTCTGTCTGAAATGTTGGATTTACCACTCTCCACTGCAAGTTCATCATATTCTCTTTAGCAATTTTATTACCATCATCAGCATCATCATCATCGTTTAACATCTGTTTTCCATGCTGGCATGGGTTGGACATATATATATATATATATATATAAGCACATATTCTAAATGATATATTCTACATGTAGTATATTCTGTATTCACAGAGTGTACCGGAAACTTATATATATATTGGGTAGGGATACACAGAACCATGCAAAAATAATATAAATAAGTTAGAGACAGACCACTCTATGTTCTCACATGCATTGGTGGCTTGTTCTAACATCTAAATCTCCCCTCAAAAAACACTCCCACCATTATGAATAAGGAAGAATCTATTGGAAAACATAATACTAGACACCCCTAAAAAGACAAATAGGATGCTTAATGCTATTTGGCCCTGATTCTCCATGCTCTAAGTTCAAACTCCACCAAGATCAACCTTGCTGTTCATTACCTTCAGGATTGATA
>NC_043008.1:58107076-58122076 GCF_006345805.1 Octopus sinensis
ATATATATATATATATATATATATATATATATATATATATATATATATATATATATATATGTATATATATATATATATATATATATACACATACACATATATCTAGGTATAAATGTGTGTGAGATTTGTGTGTGCATGTATGTATTTATGTTTATACTATCCTTTGTCTATATTTTTCATTTGTTTTCATACAACTAACAATCTTCTTTATTTTTCTCTCTTGAAACTCACTTGGAGCAAAGGCCAAGACATTTATTTAACCAATACTTAATGGATGCCAATGCTTCCCGAAGCTGCTAGGCTGCCTTGCAGGCCAATATTTTATGTCAAGACGAACTATTTATATTCAAATGATGAGCCAATCATATATTGAAAGATTATGGAATATTTTTATTCTTTATTTAATTCATAAATCAAAGTAATTGAAAGCAAAATGAAATGGGAAATGTCTCCCACATTTTAAAAGTACATGAAAAGTACAAGCTGTTTTATCAGCAAGAGGTGTTGCAATGAAATAGCAAGCCCCAAATTTTAAAGGTATGAGAAAAAGTACAGGTTGCTTTGTTTACAAGGGGTGTTGCAATGGAACAATGAGTCACATATTTTAAAAGTACAAAAAAAAGTACAGCTGCTTTGTTAGCAAGAGGTGTTGCAACAAACAGTGAGTCCCACATGTGAAAAGTACAAGAAAAAAGTGCAAGCTCCCACATTTTAAAAGTACAGGCTGGTCATTATTAGCAAGATGTATTGCAATGAGCAGTGTGTCCCACATTTTGAAAGTACAAGAAAAAGTACAAGCTCCCACATTTTAAAAGTACAAGAAAAAGTACAAGCACCCACATTTTAAAAGTACAAGAAAAAGTACAAGCACCCACATTTTAAAAGTACAAGAAAAAGTACAAGCACCCACATTTTAAAAGTACAAGAAAAAGTACAAGCACCCACATTTTAAAAGTACAGACTGGTCATTAGCAAGAGGTATTGCAATGAGCAGTGTGTCCCACATTTTAAAAGTACAAGAAAAGTACAAGCTCCCACGTTTTAAAAGTACAAGAAAAGTACAAGCACCCACATTTTGAAAGTACAAGGAAAAGTACAAGTACCCACATTTTAAAAGTACAAGCTCTTACATTTTTAAAGTACATGAAAAGTACAAGCTGTTCATTAGCAGGAAGTGTTGCAAAAACAGCAAGTCCCACATTTTAAAAGTACAAGAAAAAGTACAAGCACCCACATTTTAAAAGTACAAGAAAAAGTACAAGCTCCCACGTTTTTAAAGTACAAGCTGTTCATTAGCAGGGGGTGTTGCAAAAACAGCGAGTCCCACATTTTAAAAGTACAAGCTCTCACATTTTAAAAGTACAAGGAAAAGTACAAGCTGCTTCATTAGCAGAAAGTGTTGCAATGGACAGCATTTTTTTTTATGTTGAACAAAATTTTTAAAATGAAACTAAACAGTTCCCATGGCCAAATTCTCTCCAGGAGTTTTGAACTTGAAGTCAATTTGTGTTAATGCCTTTCTGCTACTTCAAGTATAATCGCATGCTACATTGAATTTCATTGGAGTAACCACGACATCGATGAGAAAATTGGAAAAGAAAAAAAAAAACAATGAACAAAAAAAAAATCCCATGCTCTTTCAGTGAAGTCCTTCATGGTATTTGCTCTGTGCCAAGATACAGATACTCCCTTCCTTGTCACTCTTATCATCAGAAATTCAGGAAATCAGTAACTGGCCTGTTTAACCCTTTTGCATTTAAACTGGCCCTCTGGCCCAAATATTTTAAATATTCTGTTTTATGTTCAAACTGGCCAGATCCAGCCTCTCACACCTATCTTACAATGTCATTCTGAAAATAAACAATCATATCATCGAAATCTCAGAGCTTATGAGACAATGCATGATTAATTCGAAACAGTGTGAGTAAATGAGCATTACATTCGACAGAGGAATCTGAATGGCTGAAAAGAGAAAACCTGAAACCAAGGATATTGTTGTTTGCCAATTACAAATATTAAATAAAATAAATATATAAAAAAAAAAATAAGGTACAAAAAAAAATTACAACTATACTTATCAATATTAGTAAGTCTCTGTAGTACAAATTGTATTTGTTTAGCAAGAATTTAGAAAGAATAATAAATTCGTTTTTTTGAAAACACATACTTAAATTTACTGGTTGCACTGTACTGTACATGTAGATGCTACTCTGTGTATACTAGTGTCACATTGCATGCACAGAAACTGCACATATAGAAATAGTCGTGTGCAGAAGCTGCACATATAGTGTTAGCCGAGTAGAACTGAAGATCAAAACCAGCATCATTCCTTTTTGCTAATCTGAATTCTTCAATTCTTTTGGATGTTCCTTTTTCTTTTTTTTTTCTAAGATTAGACACAAAATAGTGATTTAAGATTTAATAGATGAAGGAAAACTCAACTGTATGGGTTGAGTACCGTTTCTCTAAATTGTACATCCAAACACACACACACACACACACACACACACACACACACACCACACACACACACACACACACACACACACATGATATACCTATATACATACATACATACATTATCATCATCATTGTTCGACCGTGGTCGAGACAATGGAATTTACCATGCCATGCCAGACTTCACGGTCCATCATAGCATTATGGAGGTCCTGTTGCTGGATGCCTGTATCCCTGGAGATTACATCAGGGTAGGAGAGTGTGCACCCTCTGGTATTGCGAGTAGACGGTAGGGTTAGGGTTAGGGTTATCATCATAATCATCATCATCATCATCATCATTTAACGTCCGCTTTCCGATTTTGACTGAGGACTGCACCAGGCTCCAGTCTTGATCTGGCAGAGTTTCTACAGCTGGATGCCCTTTCCTAATGCCAACCACTACATATGAGAGGTATGACCACTACGTGGACAACCCTTATGCTAGAAGTAGATCCGCTTTGGTCTTACCACTAAGAAATATTTTCAAGAAAGACCATAGCAGATCTACTTCTAGCATAAGGGTTGTCCACATAGTGGTCATCACTCTCATATGTATATAATACAATTTACTGAACCTTCAGATTTTAATATGCTAGACCACTGGTGTTAAATTGATGTTAATTAAATTAATATCCAATTTCTCACCCTCATTTTAAATTTACATACATACATACATACATACATACATACATACACATATGAGAGGGATGACCACTATGTGGACAACCCTTATGCTAGAAGTAGATCCGCTGTAGTCTTACCACTAAGAAATGTTCTCAAGAAAAATTTAGCAAACACATTGTGGTCATCCCTCTCATATGTATATAATACAATTTACTGAACCTTCAGATTTTAATATACTAGACCACTGGTGTTAAATTGATGTTAATTAAATTAATATCCAATTTCTCACCCTCATTTTAAATTTACATACATACATACATACATACATACATACACATATGAGAGGGATGACCACTATGTGGACAACCCTTATGCTAGAAGTAGATCCGCTGTAGTCTTACCACTAAGAAATGTTCTCAAGAAAAATTTAGCAAACACATTGTGGTCATCCCTCTCATATGTATATAATACAATTTACTGAACCTTCAGATTTTAATATACTAGACCACTGGTGTTAAATTGATGTTAATTAAATTAATATCCAATTTCTCACCCTCATTTTAAATTTACATACGTACATACATACATACATACATACATACATACATACATACATACATACATATATACATGATGATTGCCTCATCTTGTCAGATGATAGCCTGGTTGTTCTGATTTATTTTCTGGTTTATTTTCATCCTTACATGTGTGCAGATAGCCATTACCATAAGCATTTGTAAAATACAAAACACATCAAGAAATGAACTGATAGTTAGACATGTGTCTATCATTGGATTCAAGTAACAAAATCTTGTGCAACAGTTTTGTCACACTCTCAGTCGCAATTGTAGATTTAAGTGACAAGCATTGCAAGATGGCTGGTACCATTTTGATTTCAAGTTATACATCAGAGTATCTTTCTCTGAGAAGAGCTGCCTTCCCCTCAGCTTTGTCAAAAATAGCCAGAGCCTCCTCTACCACTGGGGAATCTATTGAACCCAGAGATAGAATATACACACACATACACACACAGATATATATTTGTGAAGATGTGTGGCCTAGTGGATTAGTTGTTCAGCTCATGATCCAAAAGTCACAAGTTCAATTCCTACTCTAAGTGGCATGTTGTATCCTTCAGTAAGGCATTTCATTTCACATTACTCTAGCCTGTGCAAATGAAAATGAGTACCAGCTGAGTATTAGTGCAGCCCTATTGTATTACAGACCCATTTTAGTTGACTTTTACTAATTAGTAAATGTCCTGACATTATTGTATGCAAAACTGATTGGTAAAATTGGCTGAAATGGGTCTATAATTTGGTATTGTGCAAATATTAATATACTCACTCTATTGACAAATATATGAATGATTTTCTGACTTAAAGAGTGATGTGTGTGTGGATGTGAATATGTTTATGTATGTGTGCATATATATATATATATATGAGTATATAATGTGTGTATATGTGTGTGTATATATATATATATATGAGTATATAATGTGTATGTGCATGTGTGTATGTATGTATATATATATATATATATATATATATATATATACACATGTATATATATATGCACATACAGGGTGCAGTGAATAAACTGTCATCTAAATTATGCAAAAATGAAAATAACACTGACGTCTCATTGTAACAGAAATATTTACCAAAATTACGTAGAAATAACTTGAAATGCTAAAGAGTAAATTTATTCAATAAAATTGCAATTGGCTTCAACCACAGCCTCCAGACGACTTTGGAATTTCCTGCAACTCTTCTGGATGGTCTCCTTGTTTAAGTTGGTGAATGCTGCTATAATCTTTGCTTTCAGTTCATATTTGGTGTCACAAGGAGTTTTGTTGGTCTCTTGCTCAACTGTACCCCACACATAATAATCAAGGGGGTTGCAGTGTGGGGAGTTAGGTGGCCAGATGTTAGGGGTGATGTCGTCACAGAAATTATCTGACAGTCATGACTGGGTTCTTCTGCTTCTGTGGCATGGTGCAGAGTCCGGTTACCAGACATAGAGGCTTCCAGCAGCCATCCTCTTGACCCAGGGCAGCACTACCTCTTGCACGCACTTGATGTAGGACTTCATGTTGAGTCTTAGGCCTCATGGGAAGATGAATGGAGTCATCACATCACCATCAAAGACCATGATGTTGACTGGTTGTTTGAATTTTATCACTCTTGGTCATGTCCTCAGATTGACACCCAATCACTCTTCTGGCACGAATGCTAAGCAGTACAGAATATTTCCAAATTTCTGGCAGAGTGAATTTGAATCATGGTGCTGTTTTTCTCAAAGACAGTGCTCAGCTGACCCTACTATACTGTGTAATTGACAAAATTAAAAACAAACAATCTGCGTGCATGAGATTAAAAATATAAAATGGCGACAATTTACCCATTGCACCCTGTATATATATATATATGTGTGAGTTTGTGTGTCTGATGAATGAGAAAGGAGTGCTCACTACATGTGGAGGATATAGGGCTTTTTTTTTATTGTTAAAGCTGAAAGTAAGAGTTTGTCACGCAACTTGAGTTTCCTGTCACTGTGATCTTCAGGCAAAACTCACCTGAAGATCATAGTGGCATGAAACTTGAATTGTGAGACAAACTCTCAGCTTCAGTCTTAATAAAAGACTATGCACACACACACACACACACACACACGCGCGCACACACACATCATCATCATCATCATTGTTCGACCGTGGTCGAGACAATGGAATTTACCATGCTACGCCAGACTTCACGGTCAATCAGAGCATTACGGAGGTCCTGTTGCTGGATGCCTGTATCCCTGGAGATTACATCAGGGTAGGAGAGTGTGTGCCCTCTGGTATTGTGAGTAGATGGCTTCCAGAGGAGAAGAGTAGAAATTGCCTTGTTTTCAGCTCTACAACAATGTCCAGCAAACTGGACTCTCCTACCTTTCACAAGAGATGACACAGGTGGTAGTTTCCCATATATTTGCATTTTGGTTGGATGACGCTTACGTATATATTTGTGCCAAAATTATGACCTGAAGAATGAACTTTCTCTTCAGTGCTAGAAACTATTTGAAGACTGATTCACTTATTAACTCTCTAATAAGTTCATTTGCAATCCAGATTAGAATATTCACTGTTGATACATTTAACGCAGTGCTATGGTTCCTTGCTGCTTACATGTGTGCACAAATGCACACACACACACAAAATAAAAAAGCTCATCCTAGACTCCATCAAAAAGAAGTTTGATTCAACTTATTTAAAATACTAATTCACAAGTTTACTAGATGAAACAGTTCCTCCCGTTTCTCCTGCCACCTCTACTACAGCAGCCTCTGTTCATATAAATTAGCTAACTGCACACCCTAACATTCACCCCAGCTCATTGGATGCATTTTTCTCTCTTCCTCATTAAAATCAATGCCTGGCTTCTGGCTTTTCAAGCTTTTTGCTGAATACTTCACAGGTGCATCATTTACATTATTTACATTCAACTGATATTTGTCCTCATCTTGTTTGTTGTTAACATGACGTTTCGGCTGATATACCCTCTAGCCTTCTTCAGGTGTCTTGGGGAAATTTTGAACCTGGGTTCTCATTCCTAAGGTATTTTTCGATGGAGGGTATATCAGCTGAAACGTTGTGTTAACAACAAACAAGATGAGGACAAATATCTGTCAAATGTAAATAATGTAAATAATGTACATAATTTCTCATCTCTTAAATATAGAACTGTACTTCACAGGTGGTTAAGAAACTTGATTTGCAACCACATGGTTTTGGGTTCTGTCCCATTGCATAACATCTTGGGAAAGTACCCTCTACTATATTCTTGAGCTCACTCAATGCTTTATGAGTGAATTTGGTTGACAGAAACTGTCCATTGTATACTTGTGCATTTGTTTGTTTGTGTGTATGCTTGTGTGTGTGTATATGTGCGCACATGTCTGTGTCTTTGTTTGTTTCCCCATCTCCACAACTTTATAACTAGTGTTGGTTTGTTTATATTGCTGTAACTTAGCGGATCAGCAAAAGAAACCGATAGAATAAGTACCAGCAGACATTAAAAAAAAATGAAATATAAGTACTGGGGTCAATTTGTTTGACTAAAACCATTCAAGGCTCTGCTCCAGCATGGCTGCAGTCCTTGAATGAAAAACAAAAAAAAACAAGAAAAGATAAAACTTGAAGAATGAGAAGGTTCAGGAATCTTCTCATTGGTTACATTACCCCCACAGGAATCATCTTACAGAATTTGGTCATCGACCTACCACAGTCTCAACAGTTTGGCATGGCTGTGTGGTAAGAACTTTGCTTCTCAACCACATGGTTCTGGGTTCAGTCCCACTGTATGGCATCTTGGGTAAGTGTCTTCTACTATAACCTTGGGCTGACCAAAGCTTTGTGAGTGGATTTGGTAGACAGATACTGACAAAAGCCTGTTGTATGTATATATATATATATTATATATATATATATATGTATGTGAGTGTGTCTTTGTGTCTGTGTGTGTTCTGTTTCATCGCTTAGCAACCGGTGTTGGTGTGTTTATGTCCCTGTAACTTACCAGTTTGGCAAAAGTGGCCGATAGAATAAATATCAAGCTTAAAAAGAAAATTACTGGGATCAATTCATTTGACTAAAAATACTTCAAGGCAGTGCCCCAGCATGACCACAGTCTAATGACTGAAACAAGTAAATAAAAGTAGAAGAAAAACAGGTGGTGGTCATGGGTGGTATCATCATTGATTTAATGTCCACTCTTCCATCCCCTCATGGGCTTGAGAAAATCTACTCATATTGTTTTAGGTCATTCTGGGACTATTGTAGAAAATATTTGTCTAAGATGCTGTGCAGTGTGACTGAACCCAAAACCAAGTCATTGGGAAGCAAGCTTCTTACCACACAGCCACATCTGTGCCTGTTCCCCACAGTAGAGGGGTTCTAATGCACTTTATGAAGCAACTGGCTTTAGTAGGAAGGACAACCCAGCTGTAGAAACCATGCCAGAAAAGATAGCAGAGCTTGGTATAGTCTTCTGACTTGCCTGTTCCTGTCAAACCATTTAACCCATTTCAGTGTGGAAATGGGTATTAAATGATGACAATATGTGCATATTTGTTTTGTCTGGAATTCTTAACCATTTGGTTAAGGACATAAACTTCTTGTATAAATGTGTATTTGTGTGCATGTGTGTGTGTGTGTGTTGCGTGTATATATATACATACATACAGATAGATAGATAAATAGATATAGTATATTGAGCCAGTTAGTGAAGGCGCATGGCTCAGTGGTTAGAGTGTCAAGTTTACAATTGTGAGGTTGTGAGCTTGAATCCCGAACCGGGCTGCATGTTGTGTTCTTGAGCAAGACACTTTATTTCATATTGCTCCAGTTCACTCATCTGTAGAAATGAGTTGCGACGTTACAGGTGCCAAGCTGTATCGGCCTTTGCCTTTCCCTTGGAAAACACTGGTGGCATGGAGAGGAGAGGCCCGTATGCGTGGGCAACTGCTGGTCTTCTATAAACAACCTTGCCCAGATTTGTGCCTGGGAGGGTAACTTTCTAGGTGTAATCCCATGGTCTGTGTCGTGACCGAAGGGAGTTTCAGAATTGAGCTAGTTGCAATCAACTATTGTTTGAACAAACTGTCAAGTAAAACTTGCCCCAGTCCCTGTGAAAATGGATTTTATAATAAATATTTCTTGTCTCCTTGTTTCAGTCATTAGACTGCGGCCATGCTGGGGCACTATCTTGAAGAATTTTAGCTGAATGGATCAACCCCAGTACTGCTTTTTGAAGCCTGGTACTTTTTTCTATCAGTTTCTTTTGCTGAACTGCAAAGCTACAGGATGCAAACACACAAACGCTGATTGTCAAGCAGTAGTGAGAAGACAAATGCAGACACACACATAGATATACATATACACGCACACATACATACATACACACACATACGATAGGCTTCTTTCAGTTTCCATCTATGAAATCCACTCATAAGGTTTTGGTCATCCTGAGCCTATTGCAGAAGACACTTACCAAAAGTTCCATGCAGTGGGATTGAACCCGGAATCATGTGGTTGGGAAGCAAGCTTCTTACCATACAGCTACACCTGAGCCTATGGCAACTTTTAAGTATTAGCTATTAAGTTTTCTCATCAGTGAATCTTATATTGTTACATTTAGTGAAGGGGGACAAATACAGACACAAACGCACACACACATGCACACACACACACACACACACACACACACACAACACACACACACATGCACACACACACATACACACACACACATACACTCACACAAACGCACAACACATGTATATGACAGGTTTCTTTCAGTTTCTGTCTACCAAATCCACCCACAAGGCTTTAGTTGGCTTGAGGCTATAGTAGGAGACTCAATGTGTCACACAGTAGGACTGAACCTGGAGCCAATGTGGTTGAGAATGTGAATTTCTTGTATAAATGTGTGTGTGTATGTATATATATATATATATATATATATACATTCACATTTATGGATGCATGCATACATGCATACATATGTCCATACATACATGCTTGCATACATACACACTCATACATACATACATACATACATACATACATACATACATACATACATACATACATACACACATACATACATACATACATACATACATACATACATACACACATACATACATACACACGTACATACATACACACTCATACATACATACATACATACATACATACTTTCTTGCATCAGTTTTACACTATTAGATATTCCTTTCTAGATTCAGATTTTGAAGAAATATAAACGAAAAACCTGTTTTGGGGATAGAAATGTCTTTGATCTAAACAAAAGAAAAATTTTCTGCTTTAAATATTTGAATTAATACTAATGAAAAATTCCAGATAATTTGTAAGAATTTCAGGTTTTCTGAAAGTTCCACATACTTGTTTTACATGTCATATTTCATTCACCTTACCAAAATATTGCAAAAAAAAAAGTAAAAAATTCAATATTTCTCATAATTTTTAGCTCTAAAAAAAAAGCCGTGGAAAAATATTTTGGAAACTTCAACAGCTATTCTATAACTGTTTCAAATTTTGTGAAAATTTAAAATGTAACTACAATAATAAAACTAAAAAGCATATATCTCCTGAGGTTTTAGTCAACTATTTCAAAGAATCTGCATTGTACAGAGGGTGCCAAAAGTCATGCATCAAAATATTTGGCATTTTATTTATATTACATTACTAGCAGTATTGCCCAGCGTTGCTCGATTTCTGTCGACCCTTTAGAATTGGAATTTTTGAAAAGTAAAAGTTTTGCATTATGTAGCTTGTTATTCTCTTTAAGTGAACATTTTTCTGGTTGAAATACACCGAAAAATGGCGACACAGCAGTAAAAAAATCGTAAAAAATAGGGATTTTCATAGAAAAAAAGCACCTTTTTGGTGTAAATAATTTTTGGTCTTAACATGGTCCGATTTGAATTTTATCTTCTATGGAATGAAGAGCAAGCCTTCTTCTATCATACTCTCAATTTTGGTCAACTTGCGCCGCAGGGTCTTGGAGGAGATAGTGTTCGTTGAAGGGTACCAAACCTGCCACACACACAACTTCAGCTTTATATATATAGATTGGTGAGCTGGCACAATCAGCACGCCAGGCAAAATGCTTTGAGCCATTTTGTCTGTCTTCATGTTCTGAGTTCAAATTCTGCCGAGGTCAGCTTTGCCTTTCATCCCTTCAGGGTTGATAAAATAAGTACCGGTTGAGTACTGGGATTGATGTCATCGACTTAACCCTTACCCAAAACCTTCTGGCCTTGTGCCAAAATTTGAAACCATTATTATTATTATTCATTTTGTTCATTATGCACAAGTACATGTGTATTCATGATTATTCTATTCATTTTATTCAATTTTAGAAAAATTGAAGCCTGTCTTTGTTCTGGAATGTATTGAACTTATTTTGTGTGTAACTTTTGGCCTACCCTGTATGAGAATACAGAGCTCTTAGATTATTTCAGAAAAGATCTAATACCATTAGTGTATTAGCATTTTGATTCTGAATTTCCCCTCCTCTATTAGGCACGGTGGGAAGAAACTTAACATGCTACAACTATCAACTGTATCTGCCTTAGATGTATGCAGAGTGATAAAACTGTCCTGCACGCACTTGTACAGTGCTTGAGCATTGCTGACATGTAGTGATATGTCAAACAACAGCTGTGTGGAGGCACAATGGCCCAGTGGTTAGGACACTTGACTCGCGGTTGTAAGAACGTGGGTTTGATTCCCAGATCAGGCATTGTGAGTGTTTATTGAGCAAAAACACCTAAGCTCCACAAAGCTCTGGCAGGGGTAGTGGTGAACACTGTACTCTTTCACCACAACTTTCTCTCACTCTTTCTTCCTACTTCTGCCACAAAGCAGAGGAACCATGGTGTAACCCACTATGGTGTGGTAAACTTTCAGACCCTCGTCTAGATTGCGAATCCTCTGTACCCCAGGATGGTTTAGCTCTCCACCCATTAAAAGCCACCGTTTATGGAATGAGGATAACAATGTAGCTTTCGTGCCCATGCAACTGCCAGTCTATCACGTGTGGTGGGGGGAATCTTCAAGTTGTCACATACACTCTTAGTAGCTTTGAGTAGGCTCGAATTAGAGATTATTCTTTGTGGATAATGGTGTGAGTCCTGATTAGAAGAAGAACAACAACAACAACAGCTGTTACATGTAGAATAAATTTGGCTGTTGGCTGACTCCATCATGAAGATTGCCCTCCTGTCTTCCTTTTGTAGAGAAGTTCAGGCAGTTTTTCTTCTGTCTGGTGGCTCTGGTGAGAGAAGTTGTATGGTAGATGAGACTGATAGTAGTGAAGACAGATACTTTTTGTCTCCAGTCACACTCTCATTGACTTTTTAAAATTCCATCTGAAAAAAGAAAGTGGGGGTTGAGAAGAATGTGATGACCCCAAACAAATTTATTGAAAGGTGGGTGAATGTGGCAAGGATATCTCAAGTGAGTGGAACTACACTAAGCTGGCATTAGTAGCCTGAGGATTAAGGAAGAGAAAGAGAGAGGAGCATTTTCTATGGTACTCCTTGTGTGTAGGTTGGCCTGGGATCTGTGGGGATCCTTGCTCACCTCTGTGTGGAATTTTCCCCACTACTAGGGAATTTGTTTGAATTATTTTGAAAATTATTTTTTTATTGTTTACATATTTCTATGTAAATTCCTACTGTCGTTTTGTTTTTGTATTGTCCTAAGTGTCTTTATGGTCCTTGTGGCCAATAAAAAAATTATTATTATCATTATCATTATCATTATCATTATCATTATTATTATCATTATTATTTTTATTATTGTTATTATTCAAATCCTGCTGAGTGCTACTTTACTTTTCATCTTTTTGGGGTTGATGAAATAAGTACTGGTCAAATACTGGGGTCCATGTGATTGACTATACCTCCCCCCCAAATTCCAGGCCTTGAGTCTATAGTAGAAAGGATTATTATTATTATTATGTTTAAGGCAGTGAGCTGGCAGAATCATTAGCATGTCAGGAAAAATGTTCAAGGGTATTTCATCAGTCTTCATGTTCTGAGTTCATATTCTGCTGAGGTCGACTTTGACTTTCATCCTTTCGGGGTTGACAAAAATAAGTACCAGTTAAGTACTGGGGATTAATGTAATCGGCTGCACCGTCTCCCCCAAATTTCTATAGTAGAAAGGATTATTGTTAGTATGGTTACAAACATGGAATAGCAGAAATGGTCGAGTGATTAAAAAAAAAAAAATGCCTTCTGGTATTTGGTAATGATTCTTTATGATCTGAGTTCAAATCCTGCCTAGGACAACTTAGTCTTTGATCCTCCTGGGATTGATGTAATCAAATACCACCAGTCCTGGAAATGTCAGGCTTTGTGGTTATACATTTTATCTTTTATTTGTTTCAGTCATTAGACTGTGGCCATGCTGGGGCATTGCCTTGAAGAATTGTTAGTTGAATGAATCAACCTCAGTATTTATTTATTTTTTTGCCTGGTACTTATTTCATCAGTCTCTTTTTACCATACTGCTAAGTTAAGGAGCATAAACACACCAATGTATGTTGTAAAGTGGTTATGGTAGACAAACACAGACACAACAATATACAGATATACACACACACACACACACTTACACACACACTTACACATACACACACACATTCATCTATATACATAATAGGCTTCTTTCAGTTTCTGATTACCAAATCCACCTTCAAGGCTTTGGTCAGCTTGAGGCTATTGTAGAACACACTTGTCCAAGGTGCCATGCAGTGGGACTGAACCCAGAACCATGTGGTTGGGTTAGGGCTAGAGTTTTATAGCGTTAATTATCCATCAAGGCTGGTCTTACCAATCGGTTTCATTTGAAATATATAATGAAGTGTTAGGCAACAAACCATTGTGTGTGAATGTATGCATATACACATAAGTATATGTGGACATGTATGAAATTTATACATACATTCATACACATACACCATGCACACATAACAGATACACACACACACACCACACACACACACTTACACACACACTTACACATACACACACACATTCATCTATATACATAATAGGCTTCTTTCAGTTTCTGATTACCAAATCCACCTTCAAGGCTTTGGTCAGCTTGAGGCTATTGTAGAACACACTTGTCCAAGGTGCCATGCAGTGGGACTGAACCCAGAACCATGTGGTTGGGTTAGGGCTAGAGTTTTATAGCGTTAATTATCCATCAAGGCTGGTCTTACCAATCGGTTTCATTTGAAATTATATAATGAAGTGTTAGGCAACAAACCATTGTGTGTGAATGTATGCATATACACATAAGTATATGTGGACATGTATGAAATTTATACATACATTCATACACATACACCCATGCACACATAACAGATACACACACACACACACACACACACACACACATGTATATATGTTCATGCATACATACATGCATTCATATACAAAAACAAGCATATGAATTTGTATGGATGTGTTTATGTGTTTATGTATTGTGTATATGCATGTGGGTATATGTGTTGGCATGTTCATTACTGTAGGTGTGTGTGTGTATATGTGTAAGCAATTATTAGTGTGTTGAATAATTTCTTTTTCTTCTATGTATACTTCTGGAAGGAGAAACAAAGTCCACTATTCATGTCGTTTCATAACAAAATCTAGAATTGTGGAACATCTGTCAATGAGGGCACTCCTGCATGTTCGTATGACCTGCTAGAAATAGCATACAAAACCTTCCTCAAATCACACTCTGGAGTCTTAAGTAAGGAAAAGATACCTAGGAGAATATATACATATTTTTTTTTTACTACCCACAAGGGGCTAAACACAGAGGGCACAGACAAGGACAGACAAACGGATTAAGTTGATTACATCGACTCCAGTGCATAACTGGTACTTATTTAATCAACCCCGAAAGGATGAAAGGCAAAGTTGACCTCGGCAGAATTTGAACCCAGAACGTAAGGGCAGACAAAAGAGGAGAATATAATCCTAGACATACCTCCTGAAGAGACATGAATGTCATGGCTGGAATGTCTTGGTTCGTAGTCTTTCTCAACCACGAGCCACTTGATGGTTATACAATTAAAGCATCAACAGGATTCTCTCGCACCACCTCTGTCTTTCTGATTTTTTGTATTCATAATTATGGGCCGTTCTTAGAATGATAGTGGCTTAGCAGAAACGGTAGAGCGCCAGACGGAATGCATGTTACATTTGGTTTCATTATTTTTACCGTTCTGTGTATAAATTTCACCAAGGTCGATTTTTTTGATTTTGATGTCTTTAAAAGGTTGGG
>NC_043008.1:58123322-58135822 GCF_006345805.1 Octopus sinensis
AAGACTAAAGGGTTAAAATTAAAGTGAAGGAATTTAAATAAGTGAATTGAACCATCTTACTGATAATACATTTCTATTGAGTTCACAGTTAACTTAGCGGTTCGGCAAAGGAGACTGATAGAATAAGTACTAGGCTGACAAAGAATAAGTCCTGGGGTCGATTTGCTCACTCAACTAAAGGTGGTGCTCCAGCATGGCCACAGTCAAATGACTGAAACAAGTAAAAGAGTAAAAAAAGAGAGAGTGGCTGTGTGGTAAGTAGCTTGCTTACCAACCACATGGTTCCGGGTTCAGTCCCACTGCGTGGCACCTTGGGCAAGTGTCTTCTACTATAGCCTCGGGCCAACCAAAGCCTTGTGAGTGGATTTGGTAGACGGAAACTGAAAGAAGCCCGTCGTATATATGTATATATATATATATATATATATATGTGCGTGTATGTTTGTGTGTCTTTGTTTGTCCCTCTAGCATTGCTCGACAACCGATGCTGGTGTGTGTTTATGTCCCCGTCACTTAGCAGTTTGGCAAAAGGGACCGATAGAATAAGTACTGGGCTTACAAAGAATAAGTCCTGGGGTCGATTTGCTCACTCAACTAAAGGTGGTGCTCCAGCATGGCCACAGTCAAATGACTGAAACAAGTAAAAGAGTAAAAAAAAGAGAGTATGTCCACAAGAGGTTTTATCTCAGACGAAAACCATAGCAACTTGCCTATCAATGGTATATATACATCAAGTACAATACACAAATGGCTAATGTAATTTTCCTATTGCTAAGATCCAAGATCAAACGTTGTTGCTCTACACAGGTTCCATTCCTTCATGTTCAATAAAAATAAACTGGTAGCATGTATTGGAATTATGTTAATTGATCTAATTGCGTTAAATCATTTACTAGATAATGTTAGCTCCATGCCAAAGTAACAAAACCAATAATTATAAGGGAAATCAATAATGTTTTATTGATTATATAATGATATTATTATAACAACATAAAGCTGGAGAGGATAAATTACTGAAAGTTGTGAATTATCCTCTCATATCATTGTTTGAATTTCAAGACTTGGTGCAGCAACCAAATCAGCATCGTTCTTTCTCCTTGGATTATATACTATTGTGTGTGTGTGTGTGTGTGTGTATCTGGCGCTTAAACAGATTTGTATAAAGTATATATATAAATATGATATACTATTTTGAGTATATACATATATGTATAATATAAATATATTATTGCATATATATATGTATATATATATATATATATATATATATATATATATATTAATACTTTTGTGTACATGTATATATATATATTCTTATATATGCATGTATAACTAGGCTATTCTGTAATATATATATGTATATTATATATATATATATAGATATACACACACACAAATATATATATATACTATTGTGTGTGTGTTGTATGTATATTTTTATATATGTGTGTATAACTAGACATATTGTGTAATATATATATATATATAATATATATATTGGAGAGAGAGAGAGGAAGAGAGAGATAGAGAGAGAGAAGAGAGAGAGAGAGAGAGAGAATAAATTTACTATTATGTGTCTATATATATATACACATACATACACGCATATATATATTACAGGGTGCAGTGAATAAATTGTCATTTAAATTATGTGTGGGAGATGAATGGAGGCATAACGTCACCATCAGCGATCACTCCAAACACCATGATGTTGACTGGTTGTTTGATTTTTATCACTCTTGGTACATGTTTTGGGGACATTTCAAGCCAGCTGTTACTCTGTGTGTTCACCATCCGATATTGGCAGAAATTTTTCTTGTCTGAGAAAAACCAAAGCATGTTTGGTTGGAGGGGATGCTTGAGTTTGTTCAAAATTTTCGTAGCATGGTCTTTCCTCTTGTCCTTGATGACTTGGAATAAAAATTGGCCCTTTCTCATCTTGTATGAGGAATACTGAAAGTCTTCATGCACTACCTGCCTAATAAGAAACTCAGTCGCTCCCATGTCCCTGGCAATGGACCTGATTGACTTGGAGGGATCGTTGGCAATCATGGCTTGGATCTCACCAACAAATTCAGGAGTTCTTTTCTTATCAGAACGATCATAGTGAGTTTTTCATCATATATTTCTTTATTGCCCACAAGGGGCTAAACATAGAGAGGACAAACAAGGACAGAAAAAGGGATTAAGTCAATTACATCGATCCCCAGTGCGAAACTGGTACTTTATTTATCGACCCCAAAAGGATGAAAGGCAAAGTCAACCTCGGCGGAATTTGAACTCAGAACGTAACGACAGACGAAATCCCGCTAAGCATTTCACCCGGCACGCTAACGTTTCTGCCAGCTCGCCACCTTACAATGAGTTTTTCATCATAATCTCATCATCATTGCCATGCAGGCATGGATTGAACTGTTCCTCAGCAGGTGGCAAGCCGGAGGAATGCGACATGCTCCAGCATCTCAGTTTTAGCATGGTTTCAATGGTTTGGATGTCTTTCCTAATATCAACCACTAAACAGAGTATATGGGTGCTTTTTATGTTGCGCCAGCACCAGTGAGGTCACCAAGCAAAATGGAAGACAAGACTCTCTCTCAACTAAGATGGAGAGTAGTATTGAGTGAGATGGCTTTGTGCTAGAATATGATAGGGGGATATCAATTTGGCTCGGCATGTATCATGATACATGGTTACCCCAGTTGGAAAAGAGAGGAGATGGCGGTAAAGCAACAGGAAGATAGAATATATAAAAGGATTGGACATGATGAATGGAGAGGTAAAAATGCAATATATTGGGTTGTCCGGAAAGTTCGTGCTGATTTTTAAAGGAAAGAAAAAGGTCAATAAATACTTGCCTTAATATTTTTAATCAACCAAATATGAACCATTTTGTTGCACAATGCGTCTCCATCGTTCTTTTAACTCGAAAAAACCTTTTCCCAAATGAGGGCATTTCATGGCAAGAAATTGATCAAGGTATCTTTTTATGCCATCCAAGGAATTGAAAATTTTTACCATTAAGACTATTCTGCAGAGACCTGAATAAGTGGAATATCCGAAGGAGCAATATCTGGTGAATATGGGGGTGGGGTAACACATCCCAGCCAAGCTGTAGCAATTTTTGTCTGGTTCCCAAAGCATCAAGTGCCGAAAATGAACTTTCTTATCTTCCATTTTCAAGGGTTACAGAATTAATACAGGTTATAGGAACATAACCTTCTTCCACGAAAAGATAGCTGAAACAGTTTTATGGACTCAACCATGTTCTAAATAAGGCGAAAGGTAAGCTACTATAAATCGGCATGAACTTTCCGGACAACCCAATACACTGCTCATAATGCTCTCTCATTCTCTCATACACACACTCACACACACTCAGACACGCTCACAGACACTTACACACACACTGACACACATACACACACAGACATATACACACACACATATACATACTCACACAAACACTCACACACACATAAACACACACACACACACACATACTCATACACACACACACACGTGCGCACACTGGTACGATAGCTATATTGGGATTCAGCTATCCAAGACAATGGCTTCAGATTTTGACACAAGGCCAGCAATTTTGGGGTGAGTGGGATAAGGAAATAAAACAGACACAAGCATGGACGTGTGGTAAGAGGCTGGCTTCCCAACCACATGGATCCCAGTGCAGCCTCATTGTGTGGGTGACAGCTTGGGCAAGTGTCTTCTACAAAAGCCTTAGGCTGACCAAAACCTTGAGACAGGATTTGGTCGACGGTAACTGAAAGGAGCCCGTCGTATATAAGTATATATACACGATGGGCTTATATACAAGGTGCTGTGTATTCAAACTGTCGTCTGAATTACGCAAAATAAAAATAACACCAACATCTCATTTTAACAGATATACTCTTTACTCTTTTACTTGTTTCAGTCATTTGACTGCGGCCATGCTGGAGCACCGCCTTTTAGTCGAGCAAATCGACCCCGGGACTTATACTTTGTAAGCCCATTACTTATTCTATCGTTCTCTTTTGCCGAACCGCTAAGTTACAGGGACGTAAACACACCAGCATCGGTTGTCAAGCAATTCTAGGGGGACAAACACAGACACACAAACATACACACACACACACACACACACATATATATATATACATATATACGACGGGCTTCTTTCAGTTTCTGTCTACCAAATCCACTGACAAGGCTTTGGTCAGCCCGGGGCTATAGCAGAAGACACTTGCCCAAGATGCCACGCAGTGGGACTGAACCCGGAACCATGTGGTTGGTTAGCAAGCTACTTACCACACAGCCACTCCTGCGCCTATATATTTACCAAAATTACATAAAAATAGCTTGAAATACTTAAGAGTAAATATATTCAATACAATCGCCATTGGCCTCAACCACAACTTCTAGATGACTTTGGAACTCCTGCAACTCTTCTTGACGGTTTCCTTCATTAAGTTAGTGAATGCTGCCATTTTGTTATTTTTGTTTCACATTCAACTTCAAAGCCACCTTGCCAGGGGAAAATATCATAAAAACGAACCAACATAGCCTAGGGTTCAATTAAAGCGACTGTACCTTCCCCATCTCAAATTGTTTTTGTAAAAATGCTAAAGGGAAGTAACGATTGCAACACGTAACAAGGGAGAGAATTGATGCTAACTAATTTTTTTACCAGCAAGAGTTATTTACCTTAGCCTGTCGTTCATTAGCCTGTCTATTTAACGGCTGAAGCTCATTCTTAATCAGAAATACCTTATTTTCCAACAGCTCGCCATCACCATTGATTCTCCCCTCCCTTCTCTTTCTACATGCATGTGTATGTATATGCATATATGCATGTATATGTATATATATGATCTCTCTCTCTCTCTCTCTCTCTCTCTATATATATATACTCTTTTAATTTTTTCTGTCATTTGACTGTGGCCATGCTGGAGCACCGCTTTTAGTCGAGCAAATCGCCCCTTATTCTTTGCCGAACCGCTAAGTTACGGGGACGTAAGCACACCAGCATCGATTGTCAAGCGATGTTGGGACAAACACAGACACACAAACATATACGCACACACACACACACACACACACACACACACACACACACACACACACACACACACACACACACACACACACACAGATATATATATATATACATATACGACGGGCTTCTTTCAGTTCCCGTCTACCAAACCCACTCACAAGGCTTTGGTCGGCCCGAGGCTATAGTAGAAGACACTTGCCGAAAGTCCCACGCAGTGGGACTGAACCCGAACCATGTGGTTGGTAAGCAAGCTACTTACCACACAGCCACTCCTACGCCTATGACAACTAATATGTACAAATCCTACTTTCTGATTGGGTAAAAATAATGAAACTTAAAATCGATGTGACATTTTTCTAAAATTTTTCTGGAATAAACGAATCCTAATTCGAGTTACATTGGTGTACTTAACTCGAGTTAAACTCGAGTTAAGTACACCAATATACTAAATTTGAACATTTTCACTTAATTTTAAAATCTCAAAATCTGCGACGTCAACAGAGCAGATACGTACAGCAAGCAATCAAATAAATAATTTGTAATTTTGTTTTACTTAATCTTTTACATGTTTCAGTCATTTAACTGCGGCCATGGTGGAGCAACTCCTTTAGTCGAACAAATCGACCCCAGGACTTATTCTTTGTAAGCCTAGAACTTATTCTATCGGTCTCTTACCGAACCGCTAGGTTACAAGTACGTAAACACACCAACAACAGTTGTTAAGCGATGGTGGTGGGGTGACATTCACAGACACACAAATACATATATACATGTACATATGACGGGCTTCTTTCAGTTTCCGTCTACCAAATCCACTCACAAGACTTTGGTCGGCCCAAGGCTATAGTTGAAGACACTTGCTCACGGTACCACGCAATGGGACTGAACCCGGAACGATGTGGTTGGGAAATCAAGATTCTTACCACACAGCCAATCCTGCGCCTACTTGTTTAACTTTTTCGAATCTAGTAGTGTTCTTTTAAAAATATCGATCTCTCTCTTGATTTATTGAGCCTTATTTATTGATATAAAAAGCTATTAGATTTAACAGGATTCCACTAAATCAACCGATGCGCTTTTAAGTTTTGGGGCCCCTTGAAACCGTTTGGAGCCCCAAGATTTACTGCAGTTCTCTTGATTATAATCTTTTAAATTAGCTTGTAGCGTGAGTTATGACAAGACTTAGTGGCAGTTTATATACACATTTATTGCTTCAATTGTACAAGGTTTCATGAAAAACAAACAGCATCAAATCATAAGAACATCGTATTTGCATGAATTGAAATCTTAATATTTAAATTGATCTGTATATTGCTGCACAAACGTATGGCGTTGATTCTTCATCATCTCCAAGTTGGTATATAGCTGTGAAAATAGCTCTCAGGAAAATCACGCTGGTTTGCGTATCAAAACGTGAAAACAGCTTTGATAACAGAATTTGCATAGGACTGAAGCGAGGAGGGCTCGAACTTTCTGGTTAATCGCACCAAAAGCAGTTTGTCGTTGAAAGTTTTCGTACACCAAATCCACTCACAAGTCTTTCGTCGGCCCGAGGCTATAGTAGAAGACACGTGCCCAAGACTGAACCCTGAGCCATGTGGTTGGTAAGAAAGCTACTTACCACACAGCCACTCCTGCGCCTACACATGATACGCGCGTGATCCATACGTGATCGAAAATGAAAATGAAATCAACCGCCATAAACTCTTTTAAAGTAGTGTCTTTTAAAAAATACTTTGAGCATATGTTACCCCCCTCCTTGTAGTGGCTCTCGTGACGTACCATATCAGATCGATATGATGTAGCCCACTACCAAATATAGCGTGTAGATGTAACGATTGAAGGTTCTCACGTAACCAGTAAACATCGAAGAATCAACACCAAGAAGGAAGAAATATTATTTACATATATTTATTCGTTTGCCCGACATTTAGTTAGAGAGACAGTAGTGATTGTAGTGATAGTGGCAAAAAGGTTGACTCGCTGGTTAGTAGTTGATAGTGTAGAAGTTGTTGTCTGCCAGTAGAGAGTGAAAGAGTAAGGAATGCAGGGTACTGATTAGAAAAGAAGAAAGGATAAAGGCAGCATCGCCTTTCTTGCAGCCGGAAGCTCCTCTTCGTATGTCGAGCGAAGGGCGAAGGGAAAGTGCTGTGCTTGGTCATGGCTGACGCAAAAGAGGAAGGGATAGGTCAGTAATGTAAGTCAAACCCTAAGCAAAGGACTGACTTTTCTTTGACCAACACAGGTCCTAGGACATCGAGTGTTTCCCCATCAATTACCTGGTGTGGAGAGGATTTCCCGCTCGTTTTGACAAGCAGCAAGCGGGTAGATTTGGTTTCAAATCTCGGGCAGTACCAAGCGATGTCCCTATACCCTGATATATTAAGAGGGCAGTAAAACAGAAATGTATTATCCAAACAAATAAAGAAGGCAACCATTAAACCGAAAAGACAAAATTGACATGAAATTACAAATGCATTGTATTATGACTATTTACAATGTTATTATTGTTTTTATAACGCATTCTCCTATTGTTTGCATCTAAACAGGTGAACGTTACAAAAACAAAATCGTAGTGCCCTTAAAACCTATTGGCTTAGGAGCTTCATTAGGTCTAAATCCGGTCCTGCGTGGACCTAACATCGTAACTCATAAGCCACGCGCCTTTATCTTGGTTTACGGAAAAGTAATGGTCATCGTTATATTCCGGGATGGTCTTCTTTTTTTCTTTACCAAATAGTCATGGTAATCTATTTTAAAACAAGCAAAGTAGCTAGTCAGAAAATGTCAAAAAGAGATGAAAGTTGTAAACTATACTGAGAAGTAATGTGTATCGCTACATCGATATGGCTGTTCGATGTTACTACCTTTTAACCCCAGCAGAACCTCCACCAGCTGGTTATCGGTGCATTCTGCACCCGGTATATATTGCAAGTAGGGGAGACCCTACCATCATCTAGCAGACGACAAGATCACCTGACCGAAAGGTTTCGGGCTAGTTGTGCTAATCTTCAGTGGTGGGACCCAACCATTAGAGATGAAATCTTTATTATGATCAAACTGATCGTACATAGAAAAGGACATTACAAGACAAGCAAATACAAAATGAGTTCGAATGAGTTTATGTTAAAAATTTACTTTAAAAATATTTTATATAACGATTAATTTTTACCTTAAACTAGAACTTTTTCTTTTAAACGGAAACAAAGAAAGAAAACGAATAAAAGTTCAAGAGATCGAACCCGGCAGCCTATAAGGCCCAGCAACTATCTTTTCCCTTCATCGATGATTAAGCTGGGTTACTGACACCCACTTTCTCATCACATCCTTCCAACTTTTCTCGTATTCACTCGGTGGCAGGGTCTTCCTCTCCAACCCCATCTTGCTGTTTAGATGGTATCTGAAGTAAGACAGCAAACCAGGGCCAGAGATGAAGGACCCTGTCACAGAACCTTCCATTCTTGTTCTCCAAACACTCTCTTTCAGTACTGCAACCGTACAGTAAAAACAAGCCTTACCTTCCTTTGAGAGTCCAGTTGGCGGTATCATCTTTATTATAGATCCAGTCGACAGCTGTACTCGTCCCAGATGCGACAGCACGTGTTCAACGTAACTTATCAAGCTGGATAGATCCCGACATTGTACAAAAGCGTGCTGGACGGTTTCATTGTCACGTCGGTGGCACTGACATTCCGTGCCTGGATAACTTATCGCGAACAAGTAAAGCGTTCCTGTAGCACTGCCAGGTCAGGGATTTTTGGAAGTTATCCAAATACCCCGGCCTGAACGTTTTTTGGAACAGGTTGGCAAGTTGGTTCTCATCGAACCCCAGAGCCCCTCATAGGACGTCATCGTTTTTGCCTCTACCAGCCCTCTATAGAACACCGATGTGGTATTCCCGCTGCCGGCTTTGTCCGTCTTGTGGATCAGCCAGAGTGCCTGACGGTACTCCTTCTGCCATAAAGTCAGGTTACGTCTTTTAATGAAACTGGGTTTAAATCTCTCCAAAGAGGCCGGTCGCAGCAAGAACTCCTCCGCCAGAGGACTCCACACCTTATCACCCTCCAAGTGGCACCAGAGATGTCTCAGCCTCAATGCAAGTCTGCGCATCATCAGCCAAGGCATTCCCAGTCCACCCTTTAACGGTTCCTGGACCCAACCACTAGAGATAGCAAGAATTCGCTCCAGGTCACAATATTTAGAAAAGTAAGCGACATCTAGTCACTGATCTTGCAAAGTAGCTAGTTAGAAAATTTCAGTAAGAGATGAAACTAGTAACTATATACTGCGAAGTAATGTTTGTCACCCACATCAAAATGGCCGTTCCACAGGAATCGACGTTACTACCGTTTTCAACTCAGCAGGATCTTCCTCCAGCTGGTTATCGATGCAGTTGATGTGGCGATAAACATTACTTTTCATCTATTTTGCATTTAAAAGAAAAATAAGGAGATTAACTTTAATTTAAATTATAACAGATAAAAACTAAAGAAACAGGGGAAAAGACAGATAAGCAAAGAAAAGAAAAAAGGGGAGAGGGAGGTAAAGCAGCAGAAGATGGTGGTGGAGGGGAGGAGGTGATGGGTCACATACCCTGGAACAAATGGTGTTCTCAGCTGCGCCCTGCAGTAATGACCACGATGGTGTTACCACGGAGGAAGGCCAACGACACTCGCTGCAACTGTCACTTCATTTTGCGAGGCTTATTTCTCCGATAGGCTGGCGTTATCCCTATTTTGTGAAAGAAATCAGTAGAACGGGGTCCGAGAAAACTTGATGTCTCGATGGAAACTGGCACAAACTGATAGCAGCCGGTCAGGGCCCTGTATTTATTAATTTTTTAAAAAAAAGGAATATATATAGAGTGGTTGTATACTGTCAACTTAGCGTGACAGTCCCGTAAAGGGAATTACACCACCGCTATTTAGCCCTAGCTATTTAGCCCATGACTGATGATGGGCAAGACCCAGAAACATACATGTCTCTAGATGCAGGCCTAGCTGTTGGGAGTGTTTGTCTCCCCTTCGTAAATATATAAGGACACAGGAAATGTGTCAAGGCCGACAGGAAGCGTCGATGCTTCCTAGGGCTAAACAGCGGTGGTGAAATTCCCTTACGGGACTGTCACGTTAAGTTGACAATTATACAACCACTCTATCGCTCCACCACCGCACATATCTCTATGAGATATTTAGAAATTTAATATTTCGGAATATATATATATCTACCAATAAACACTTTGAAAGGGTGAAAAAAAAAAGAAAAAAGAAAAAGAAAAAACAGGGGGTTGGGCACATATCCCAGAACAACGCGATGGCCAGTGACACTTGCAGCCGTTATCCATATTTTGCGATCGGCACAAACTGATAGCGGCTGGCCAGACCCCTATATTTACTGTTCTTTAATCTTATATTTTTTTTTTATCTTTTACTTGTTTCAGCCATTAAACTGCGGCCAAGTTGGGGAAACCCCCTTGAAGAAATTTAGTCAAACGAATCGACCCAAGCACTTAATTTTTTAAAAGCCCAGTACTTATTCTATCGGTCACTTTTGTCGAACCGCTACCTACGGAGACGTAAACACACGAACAGCGATTGTCAAGTAGTGGTGGACGCACACACACACACACACAAACAAAGACACACACACACACACACACACACACACACACACACAGATATAGATATACCGTAAATCCTCGAGTATAATCCGCATTTCTCCCCAAAAATTTAAAGGTCAAAATCCCTAGTGCGTACTATATACGAGGTTAAAAATGAAAATTATTTTCTAAGCAATGTCCGAGTCTCTATTTGCTGTCCGGCAATGTTTATTCAGACACATTTTGTGATATCGTGTGCGAAAATACCTTAAGCTAAGCCTGAAAGCAATGAAGTCATAAAAGAATCATCCATAACTTGCAGTAAGCAACATTTATTAAACTTTATTACTGTTATTTCTTTATTTTCTGCAAACAAAATGCACAAAAAAGCTACACGTTTGCATTATGTTATATATACAATAATAATAAAGGACGTTACCGTATACAGTTTTACAAACCAAGGACGTTATATAGACCTCCTTGACTCAAGTTAGAAAAAGGGTGCGTATTATACACAAGGTTTAAGTTTTTCAGATGTACAGCCCCCTAAAAATCCCTGCGTATTATACTCAAGGGCGGACTATACTCGAGGATTTATGGTACACGACAGGCTCCTTTCAGTTTCCGTCTACCAAACCCACGCACAAAGCTTTTTATAAACCAAGGATGTTATATAGACCTCCTTGACTCAAGTTAGAGAAGGGGTGCGTATTATACACAAGGTTTAGGTTTTTCAGATGTACAGCCCCCTAAAAATCCCTGCGTATTATACTCAAGGGCGGACTATACTCGAGGATTTATGGTACACGACAGGCTCCTTTCAGTTTCTGTCTACCAAACCCACGCACAAAGCTTTAGTCAACCGAGGCTATGGTAGAAGACACTTGCTCAAGGTGTCACGCAGTGGTGCTGAACACGGAACCATGCAGTTGGGAATCTATAATTTTTCTTTATTTCTGTTTCCGATGCGATAAAACCGCATGATTTAAAGAATTATTGTTCTCGTTCCACAGATTCAAATCATTAGATGTCTTTATGTATCAGCGTTCGGAATTTTCAAAGATCGTTTTACCAAGTACAATACATTCCATTTTAACTATGATTAATGAGTCGAGATTTAGGTGAGTTTTCGAAATTGTATGTTGTAATTCTTCAATGTCAAAATGATTGGATTGTTTTTAATTTATTTAAGAATTTTTTTCGTAAGATATTTAGGTTTGTCTTAGATGTTGTCTTTTTCTGATGTCTAATTATTTCTTTTGTTTTCTGCGTCTGTCACTATCTCCACTTCTCTACCTACCTACCTACCTACCTACCTACCTACCTACCTACCTATCTTTCCTACGTTTCCATCGTACTTCATATCTATCTATCTATCTATCGATCTATCTATCTATCTATCTATCTATCTATCTATCTATCTATCTATCTATCTATCTGTCTGTCTGTCTGTCTGTCTGTCTGTCTGTCTTTCTTTCTTTCTTTCCTTCTTTCTTTCTTTTTCCTTTATTTCTTTCTTTCTTTCTTCCTATCTCTCTCTCTCTTCTTTCTGAGTGTGTGTGTCTGTCTATCAATCTATTTATCTGTCTGTCTGTCTGTCTGTCTACCTACCTACCTACCTACCTACCTACCTACCTACCTGTCTGTCTATCTATCTATCTATCTATCTATCTATCTATCTATCTATCTATCTATCTATCTATCTATCTATCTATCTATCTATCTATCTATCTATCTATCTATCTATCTATTTATCTGCCTGTCTGCCTGCCTGTATGCCTGTCTGTCAAACTATCTATTTATCTATCTATCTGTCTGTCTGTCTGTTCGTCCGTCCATAGGTGT
>NC_043008.1:58140822-58143322 GCF_006345805.1 Octopus sinensis
GGTGAAAAAGTAAATGAAATTAATTTAAATTAAATTGATCGATGTATGGATAAATAGATTAAGCAAGGAGGCAAAATTGCACGATGCAGTTATAAAACACATTTAATGAAATTTTAATGAAATTTACTTAAAAACTGCCGAGTTTTTAGCACCTCCACGTTGTGGATAATTTTGTTAATGTTAAGTGAGATACACAAAGCCATGTTTGATAACTTAGAATGCGCAACACCTCAACAGGTGGTCGGTATCACAAGCAAGATATTTCTAACGGTATGAACGAATTGGAGAAAAAAATGCTGGATGTCACAGTAGGATGTAATAGTAGAGTCTAGCCTGTTATAAATTCTGATTCTAGGGTCACTCCTAATATGTCGGTGCCCCCCAAAGGATCGACAAAATACACAGCTTACAGGGGCAATTTTTTTATTATTTAAAAGAAAAAAAATGAAAAAAAGGGAAACGATAGCAGCGTAAAAGAATCATTAAGCATTCAAAATTACGTAAAAATTATTAACTACGCATAAACATTTATTTTTCGGTGTCAATATTTTTGTCGCTCTAACTGCAATCACTGAGACGATTCCGCTGTAATTTTCACGTCAAATAATGTTTAAGTGTTTTGATAATGTTAGATGAAATACACCAACGCCATGTTTAATAACCGAGAGAGCCCAACGCCTCAATTAGTGTTTAAGGATGGCGAACTAAAAACCCATGCTTCCAAGGGTGGATTATTCAAATCCCAAAGAATCCGTCTCGACACATGGCTATATAGTTTAAGTTAAGCTAAGTTAAGTTTTGGGCTCAAAAAGCAAAAAGCAAGGCCATGTAGGGGGACATGGAGTTATGTACAGGGAGGGTATTCATGCAAAGAATTCAGGCCTAATACCCACTACAAGTGAACTTACCAAGGGAGACTTTGAACCGAGCGGTCGTCGGCATCTTCACCATCTCGTCCGGCAGCTTATTCCACGGATCCGCAACCCGGACAGAGAAAGCCCCTCTCCTTCGATTGAGATGAAATCGTCGCAGATAGAGCTTTTCGGAGTTACCCCGCAGCCGACGCTCTGGAGCAGGAGTGAAGAACAGCCCTTTCGAGAGGTTACACTTTCCGCTTATGATGTTGTGAGCAAGAATGAGATCACCACGGCGTCATCGTTTTTCTAGAGAATAAAGGTCGAGCGTCTTCAGCCTTTCTTCATAAGACAAATGCTATGATATTCCCCACCAGTGTTTGTGATCAGAGATGCACATATCATCAGCCACTTTGGGACATGCTCAGGTTTAAGTGTTTTTGAATGGTTAACTTGTGTTTTCCATGTTACAATCAAATTTTAACGTCCAGCCTCGTGGAGAAAACATACAAATTTATGGAACAGAACGATATTTTCCCCACTGAACAAAAAGGGTGCCAACGAGGCTCATGTGGATGCAAAGACCAACTCTTAATCATTTGTAGGATCCTTGAGAACTGTCATAACAAGCGCAGAAATCTCAATTCCGCATGAATTAATTATAAAAAAGCCTTCGACAGCATACCGCATTTGTGGGTCTTGAAATCGTCGGATATCTTCAAAATTTCTCCTGTGATTTCAAACTTCCTGAGGCACATGTCAGTGTGAAATACGAATTATATCACTCCAATTATATCACTCTAAAGGAATACTGATCACAAAAAAATATTAATATCAACTGCGGCATTTTCCAAGGTGACTCACTTTCACCTTTAATTTTCTGCATAGCCCTAATACCCCCTACAAGTGAACTTAACAAAACAGGGTATATATATAAAATTGGTGACAAGAAAATAAGTAATCTATTTTATATATCCTAGAGATAAATTTTAGAGAAAGGGGTTAGCTATTATCTTATATAGGCACAAGATGAGAAATTTTAGAGAAAGGAGTTAGTTGATAACATCATCTCTGGTACTTTTACCGACCGCCGAAGAATGAAAGGCAGAGTTGACCTTGGAGGGATTTGAACTCGTATCGTTAAGAGGCTTAATTAAATACCGCAAGACGTTTTCGTCCGATTCTCTAACGATTCTGCCAAAAGACGATTTCTAATGTTTAATAATTGTTTCTTACATTTTAAGGGTTTCTCAATGACAACGGCAAGAACAACAATAAGAAGGAAACTGAATTGCGCTGGTAACTCAACCGCTTTGCTGCTGTTTTGCGAAACGGTTTCGATTCCTGCTTGAAGCTATTTTTCTGGAATTTCTACAAGAAGCAACCATGGGGTTGCTCGGTTTCTTATGCTTGTTTTTCTGTATGTTATTGTGTTTTTATTAGAAATCTGTTGCAACAGCAGCAGCAGCAGCAGCAGCAACATCATCATTATCGGCAGCAACAACAGGAGCAGTACTATCATCACGGCCACAAACTACAACCTCAACCACAACAATCTCTACCTACGGCATCGCCATCACCACCACCGTCATCATAGTGTGTAATTCATCACGAACTGAATCGCAACCAACACCATTGCACCATTA
>NC_043008.1:58148322-58150822 GCF_006345805.1 Octopus sinensis
TGTCGACCCATTCTGGCATTGGTGTAGCTTTCAATGCCAAAATTTGACACAATTCCTTCCAGGATCTTCTAGATGTTTATTACTGCATACCTCTCCCGCCTTCGCTCAAAGGAGTAGAGTCTTAGCTGTTTCAGCCTTTCCCGGTAGCTAAGCTGTTGCAATGAGACGATCTTTGTGAAGCTTCGCTGGATTGCTTCAAGGTCCGCTGTTAATTTTACACTGTTGGGTGACCATAGCTGGGAGCAGTAATCCAGGTGACTGAGGACGAATGTCCTTCAGAGGATTGTTAGGGCTTCAGGGTTATCGCCGACACGGTAGTTATGGAGCCATTGTAGATTTAAGATATAACGGATATATAATTCTTAAAAAGGACAACAAACGTTAAGGTAAGGCAAACATCTAAAGTCATATACATTATTATTATTGGAAAAACAGTTTAAAGGCTTACAGCTTTTTCTGGGATTTGTCAGAGTATGGGATATGCCAGAGTATGGGATATTCCGTCATCGGAGACATATAGGGAAATGAGAAGGATATAAATTAATGAAATGACGACATAGAGGATTGGAGTAAAGGAATAAGGAGATGAAGAAAGAGAAGAAAAACGAAGCGTAATAGTTTACAGTTTAACTTTCCGATCTTGTAGAAATAAGTTCATAAGTCCCTAAGTGCAATCCTGCGTAGATACATCTAGGTTAAAGTCCTGATATTGTAAACATCCAGAAAAAAGAAGAGAGCATATCAACGTTCAATAACAGAATGGTAGCGGAGGTGGCTATTAAGTGGTAAAAATGAAAGAAAAGTAAATAAATAGAAAGAGAGGTAGATAGAGTGAGGGGGGAGTTAAGGATTGGCGTTAAGGATAAAGTAAGGTACATAAACATATAGGCTCTAAGAATATAGTGTACAAAGATAGCCAAAAAGATAAGAGGGAGGGGAGGAGGTAGAGGAAGATGGCGTAAAAATAAGCAAAATAGAGCAAAATGGAAGGAATTTAAAGAGAGTAGTAGGTGTCAGTGGTATTCTTCTATTCTATAGGGGTTGGAGAGGAAATCTAGTAGTAAATACTTGTGTCCGTTCTGGCTAAGGTCAGTGGCTGTAGAGTTATTTTTAGCAATGGGTTATGGGTTTGTAGGTAGTCGTGAATGGAGAAACTAGTTGAATGTCAAACTATTTTGGAGTAGGAGTCAGAATTAAATATTAGGGGAGGTATTGTTTTCAGTCGTGTTTGTTTGTTTGTCCGTGGCCAGATATATCAAGAAACGCTGGGTGGATTCGGCACGAACTGATTAGATTTTGGGATCGATCCGATACCAGACAAAGATTCTGGATTATTTTTCCGTTTTCTTCTTTTTACTTAATTTTTGAGAGCGGTCGGGTTCAATTTTAGAATTTCTGGTTTGTGAGAGCAGTCGAGTTTATTTCAGATATTCTCATTTTAAAAAATCATCTCTGGCTAATCGTTGAGAGGATGTTGGTGTTGCCTTGGCGGAGGTTTGCGCTCTCTGAGTGCTCTTATTATTATCATTAGTACTTATTTTTACCTGCATGTTTGTTACAATCACTTGCCGAGACACACCTAGCGTCCTAGGGCGAGTGAAGGATAACTTCATGACTGAAAGCTTGGGGAGGGGAAGTGGTAGGGGGAAGTAGCGAAATATCTTCATGTAATACAACACAGGCATTTAGCTGGATAGGGTTTTTCTAAGGATGTGGACAGTACTTGTCAGCACAATCTTTTGGATTTCTCTGAGACATGGTTCTTCTGGGATTATCCAGATATCTTTTATCCCTTTCTTATCATACGCAGGGCACCCACAATCACTGTATCGACCAGACTATCGAACGTTGTTATTCACCGCTAGTCATAATGCGTTTCCTCGCATTGCTGTAGCTTTTCGAATGATGCCACCCTGTAGGCTTGGCGGGCTGACCAACATTCCCTCTGAACAGGAGGGCAGTCTGCCGCAGGGAGCAACGTGAAATGAAGTATTTTGCTCAAGACTGCAACGCACCACTTGCCTGGGAATCGAAACCCGAACCTGCGACCGTGAGTGAAAACCCAAACATTAGGCTACGCGCTTTCAATACACACACACACCACACACACACACACCACACACACGCACGCACACACACACACACACATACAAATACATAGACACATATACACACACTAACACACACATATACTTTCACATGCATACGTGAACATACAAAGATAGTGTACATACGACACACACACACATGAAATGAAGAGCGGAAGTGAGAGAACAAAAAGAAAGGGAGGGGAGAGAGAGTGAGAGAGAAAGAGATAAAGTGAGACAGAGGGGAAGAGAGAGAAAATGTATATGTGTGTGTGTATGTGTATATGAATTAATGATTTAAAACGTATCTCTTCCGCTACTTTTCAAATTGTTCATTGAAATAATTTTAGTAACATTATGGTTCACATATTATACATTTGAAAATGTCTAATTGCATTCTGGAAACATTCCCA
>NC_043008.1:58153322-58158322 GCF_006345805.1 Octopus sinensis
ACCACTTATCGGGGGTTACTCGTTGGCTCGAAAGGGACTGGTATTGCTGGTTTGCGTTTATGGGGGAGTTTGCATGAAAGCTTCCATTGCTCTTCTCGTGGCACCATAACATTTTGCTTAGAAAAATATTCAAAAACACGAAATAATCGTTTAAAAACCAGCCGACACTGACAACATTCTATTGTACTGAAAATATTACACAGCACATTTGATTAGGCATCTTAATTTGACATCTTAATGAGAAATATCCATCAATTTAACGGATAGGAATTAGTGTTTTTTGCTTAAACAAAGACATGATAGTAGGGGAGGTAATTATTGGTTGAGTACTCCCCCTTGTTTCTTTAAATCTGGGAAATGATGAAACCTGTAGCAACTATTCTCGCATTTCATAGAATATGATTTTACACGCTCTTATTATTATCAATAGAGAGCAATCATTTTGTTTCTAATAGCAAACAAAGAAACTGACTTTTGTTTTTGTAAATAAATCCAGAAGCCCCAACTTTTTTTACACCGGTTTCATGAAAGTCATTTTGACCAGAGAAACACACACATAAAACATTTTATAGCGTTTAATATATAATTTAAATATTATATCTACAATACATAAATATATCATACATATGGATGGAAGCACTCCGTCGGTTACGACGAAGAGGGTTACGGTTGATCCGATCAACGGAACAGCCTGCTCATGAAATTAACGTGTAAGTGGCTGAACATTCCACAGACACGTGTACCCTTAACGTAGTTCTCGGGGATATTCAGCGTGACACAAGAGAGTGACAAGGCCGGCCCTTTGAAGTACAGGTACAACAGAAACAGGAAGTAAGAGAAAGTTGTGAAAGAGTACAGCAGGGATCACCACCAATCCCCTGCCGGAGCCTCGTGGAGCTTTAGGTGTTTTCGCTCAATAAACACTCACAACGCCCGGTCTGGGAATCGAAACCGCGATCCTACGACCGCGAGTCCTCTGCCCTAACCACTGGGCCATTGCGTATCCACCATCATACATATATAATTCTTTCGACTATAGAAACAGATCATATTATATTTTTATAATGAAATATTATGAGGAATTGTATTAAAAAAGGGTCAAAATATTTCAGGTATTGTAGAAGTGTAACAAATTTATTGCAGAGTAATTTTAACAGCAAAATTTTATATGGCCCACCAAGGGCCATATGAACCCCAGGTGAGAACGACTGGAACGCGGCCGTATTACCGACAGCATATGGAGTGTATAATGAAGCATATTAAATTTGTTTTTCCCACATATACAGAATTAGTGTGGCCTAATATGATAAATCTAGGATTTTAAAAATTACAGTCAGAATCCATCAGATGGATTCTGACTGTAATAGAGGCCTGATATTTTGAGGGATGGCTCTAGTCAATAAAATATATACCAGTGCTCAACTGGTACCTATTTTATCGACCGAGAAAGAACGAAAGGCAGTTAACTTCGGCGGTATTTGAACTCAGAGCGTAAAGACGGACGGAGTGCCGCTAAGCATTTTGACCGGCGTGCTAACGACTCTGCCAGCACACTGTTTTAAAGAATAGATATATAATACAAAAACACCATGCATACTGCGAAAGCTGATGAAATAGAAATAAAATTATAAAATTTATTCTTTCTTTGCGGCTCGTTGATAGGAGACCTCTATATTAATCCACACTATAGCGCTTTGCATTGGTCAGACATTAGTCAGACGTTAGTTTGACCAATGCGAAGCTAAGGTGGTAAGCTGGCAGAATCGTTGGAAACGCCGGACGAACTGCTTGGCGTATTTCGTGCGTCGTAACGTTCTGAGTTCAAATTCTGCCGAGGTCGACTTTGCCTTTCATCTTTTCGGGGTCGATAGAATTAGTACCAGTTGAACACTAAAATTGCTGCCCTCGTGGCAAAATTTGAAACCATTATTATTATTATTAAAGGCAGCGAGCTGGCACACTCGTTAGTACGGCGGGCGAATTGCTTAGCGGTATTTCGTCCGTCTTGGCGTTCTGAGTTCAAATTCCGCCGAGGTCGACTTTGCCTTTCATCCTTTCGGGGTCGATTAAATAAGTACCAGTTACGCACTGGGGTCGATGTAATCGACTTAATCCGTTTGTCTGTCCTTGTTTGTCCCCTCTGTGTTTAGCCCCTTGTGGGTATTAAAGAAAAAGGTATTCGTCTGCCGCTACGTTCTGAGTTCAAATTGCGCCGAGGTCGACTTTGCCTCTCATCCTTTCGGGGTCGATTAAATAAGTACCAGTTACGCACTGGGGTCGATGTAAACGACTTAATCCGTTTGTCTGTCCTTGTTTGTCTCCTCTGTGTTTAGCCCCTTGTGGGCAGTAAAAAAATAGGTATTTCGTCTGCCGCTACGTTCTGAGTTCAAATTGCGTCGAGGTCGACTTTGCCTCTCATCCTTTCGGGGTCGATAAATTAAGTACCAGTTGAACACTGGGGTCGATAAAATCGAATCATCCCCCTCCCCTAAAAAATTACTGCCCTTGTGGCAAAATTTGAAACCATTACTATTATTATTATTATTATTAAAGGCAGCGAGCTGGCACACTCGTTAGCACGACCCCAAAAGATCCCCACTGGCACATTCTTGTGTCTCATTTTCATGACGCTATAACTAGAATTGCAAGCCATTTGCTCCTTTTCATCCGCTATCAAATCTGAAAAGCTGGAGTTCGCAAAGGCATATTTAACCCTATAGAATTTTTCTGTAGACATCGATGGGAAATAATGCTCGATCTCTTCTTCAAGGCGTTGCATGAGGGTCATATATGAGGCCGTACATTTCATTTCCCTTCCGAGCCAGAGCTAAAGTTTTGGTTTTGGATGCAGATATTTGATTTAGTTGGGAGGGTATTGTTATCGCGGCCCTGCATTGAGCGTTTTCAATTGCGAAGATTCAGGCCAAATTTGCTGACTCTACACACCAGTCATTCTCAGGCTTTGTTTCTTTCGGTAACAGCAACAACGACGGTGGAGGCACAATGGCCCAGTGGTTAGGGCAGCGGACTCACGGTCGTAAGAACGCGGTTTCGATTCCTAGACCGGGAATTGTGAGTGTTTATTGCGCAAAAACACCTAAGCTCCACGAGGTCCGGCGGGGAGGGGTGAAACCCACTGTACTCTTTCGCCACAACTTTCTCTCACTCTTTCTCCCTACTTCTGCCACAAAGCAGAGGAACCATGGTGTAACCCACTATGGTGTGGTAAACTTTCAGACCCTAGTCAAGATTGCGAATCCTCTCTACCCTAGGATGGGTCTGCTCTCCACCCGTTAAAAGCCTCCGTTTACGAAATGAGGATAACAACGTAGCGTTTGTGCCCGTGCAACCGCCAGTCTATCGCGTGTGGTGAGTGGATCTTCAAGTTGCCACACTCATTCTTAGTAGCTTAGAGTGGGCTCAAATTAGAGATTATTCTTTGTGGTTAATGGTGTGAGTCCTGATTGGAAGAAGAAGAAGAAAGCAACAACAACGACGATGATGATGATGACGACAACGACAACACCAACAATAAAAGCAGCAACAACGAAAACCTTAATAGAAATCTGAGGTGTAAGAAGAACAAGTTCAATGTCCGATTTAAAAGTTTTCTACGAAACCATCCGTGAAATTCGGATTACCGAATTAGCTGGTGCTCTGATTCCATGTCTCGGTAGGGCAGAGCATACAATTGTACTTTTAGTGACTTTACCCAGAGGAAGTTCACAATATGTTCTGTTTGAATTAGAACCAACGTCAAACCATCTATAAGGGCCATCTTGAATAATTCTTCTCCGTTGGTCACCAATCCCACCAGAAACCCTATCATATCTAAAGACTTCATACATTCAAATTTCAGTACAAGAATCCTATCAAATCTGTATTTCAAAATACCCAGGCGAAGTTTGGAAAATATCTTGTCCTTTGGTACGTTTTAAAAGTTCCTTGCAGAATGGAACTTGTGTAATTATTTCGATATGGTATGTCAGATTCTGATATAATCTAGCATCCAATGTCGGTCGAGTCATCAACTTGAATGACAATTTCAGAATTATTCATGCTTTTGGAAATGTACTTCTCAATATTAGCTGACACATCAACAATTCGTCTTGTAATTGTATTATCAGACGAAGAAATTTTCTCAATTTCTCGTTCAGTATTATCAGCAAAGTTTACACAAGCACACTACTGACAGAATGAATCAATTTTCAGCTGTTGTATCTGGTTTTCACCATTGAATAATCAATTCAACCACTTGTTAAAATACAATCAGCATCTTATCTGAAACTGTCATTCATGTTTCGAAACAAGTTCATTACCATTTCTCCTGTTCTAAAAGTTTCTGAAAATATTGACCATCCTTGTCTTGGCGACATATGTCATTTCATCTAGTCTGAGACAATATTGGAATTGCGAAGCTTCTCACTTCAGTTCAAACCCACAGGCCGAGAAGGGCTTTCAGTTTTTCCTCTTCTGCCTATGAGAAACCATGATTCAATATAACTATACGAGCAAACCGCCCCCAGTTCAATGGACGGTGCTGAATCATATCTGTTGAATAAAAAGCAATCAGTGTTTTCTTTTCATTAAAAAATAATTAAGCATGCCTATATTTCAATAAATTTTTTGGTTTTGTTGAACGAAGTTAAGGCAAAAATAAAAAAAAAAACTTCTTGAGAAACCAAATAGTCTTTCCTTCCTTCATGCCAAGTTTGAAGAAAATATCTCTTTTGCATCTTACTTTTTCGGTCTCTTACACATACTGCATTTTGTGGCATTATTTCAAGCCAGCCGGCTTTTTTTGCGCAAACTGCACGTGCATTTTTCTCGCGTATCTGTAGTATCGATCGCAACAGCTGATGTACTTGCGCGTACAAATGCACGTTCCCACGGCTTTATCGATCGCATTCTCATCTGGAATCGATTTTTGTAATTTTTCAAGACTTATACACGCTCTGATACCGTCGGTATCTACATATCAAATTTGAGCGCAATCGGAT
>NC_043008.1:58163322-58183322 GCF_006345805.1 Octopus sinensis
GTTACGCACTGGGGTCGATATAATCGACTTAATCCATTTGTCTGTCCTTATTTGTCCTCTGTGTGTTTAGCCTCTTGTGGGTAGTAAAGAAATAGGTATTTCGTCTGCCGTTACGTTCTGAGTTCAAATTCCGCCGAGGTCGACTTTGCCTTTCATCCTTTCGGGGTCGATAAATTAAGTACCAGTTACACACTGGAGTCAATATAATCGACTTAATCCGTTTGTCTGTCCTTGTTTGTCCTCTCTGTTTAGCTCCTTGTGGGCAATAAAGAAATAAGATAACGTGTGAATATACGTGATAATATATGGACACATACGACAATATACGAGTACAGGAGATGGATGTAAGTATAGGAGATATTTGAGTATATGAGACAACATATAATGACAGGAGACAATATATGAGTACATGGGATAATAAATGAGTACAGGAGATGGATGTGAGTACAGGAGATATTTGAGTACATCAGACAACATATAATGACAGGAGACAATATATGAGTACATGGGATAATAAATGAGTACAGGAGATGGATGTGAGTACAGGAGATATTTGAGTACATCAGACAACATATAATGACAGGAGACAATATATGAGTACATGGGATAATAAATGAGTACAGGAGATGGATGTGAGTACAGGAGATATTTGAGTACACCAGACAACATATAATGACAGGAGACAATATATGAGTACATAGGACAAAATACGAGTACGTGAGACAATAAATGAGTACAGGCAATATATGGATACGGTAGACAATATATGATGACAAAAGATATTATATGAGTACATAACATGATATTTAAGTACAGGAGATAAAATATGAGTACAAAAGAGATGATGAGTATACAGACAGACAGACACGAACACAAGAGGGGAAATGAATGTTCGAGTTACCCTCATCGCATCTCATCGACTTAAAAATATATTAAGGGCACACTGGATAAAGTAGTTACGGATTCTGTTTTTGAAAATAAGATGGGATGGTCATTACCGGAACGCTTGGCTCGTAAGTCAGCGTGAACTGAGCTGGAGTTACATAATATCGACTGCAACAATAGCAGAATCACGAATTGTTGCACATGTCAGTGAAGAAGGTGTGCGGAAACTGGAAGGAGAACCGAATTGAATATGATAGAAGAATGTGTCAGAGACATGGAGATGACAGGAAATTCTTAAATAATGAGGATACAATGTTGAGGAGACAAGACTAATTAGAGCCAGCACGCAGAAACGAATACCGAAAGAGAGGGATGGTAGGGTAGGGGGGAGTCGTCGTCGTCGTCTTCTTCTTCTTCTTCTTTTTCTTCTTCTTCTTCTTCTTCTCCTTCTTCCTTCATCATCATTATCCTCATCATCATTTCCTTCTCCTCTCCTCCTTCTCATATCCCCTCCCCTCCCCCTCCTTCTCTTTCCTCCTCCTCTCCCCTCCCCCTCCACTTTCCTCCTCCTCCTCTTTCTCCCCCTCCCCCTCCTCTCACCCCTCGTCCCCCCTCTACACACACACACGCGCGCGCGCGCGCGCGCGCACACACACACACACACACACACAATCCCGTTATATGCAACAGAAGAAGTATTAAATCATAATAGCCGCTTATATATATCGTACTTCATGCAAATACATTTCGACAGGCAAGTTTGCAGTGATATTCATCCGGGGATAGCATCTGCTTTGGACGTGCGGTGTTAAAAAATGCAATATTTACGGAAGTAGACGAAGATAGTCCCAACAGCAGCGAATGAAAGAACGTTGCTTGTATTTCTGCTTAGCCGAGCATTTTAAGTGTCCCAGTTATTATCCACCTGCAGATCCGGATTGAACCAGTTCCAGAGTAGTTTGACTAGTCCGCCAGTCCTGCATCCAACGACGCCGTCTGACAGCACTGACCTGCCTCTCCAGGTGACCAGCTGCAAGCCTACCAGCTTGTCGGTGTTGGCTTCTGTAACCGATTCATATTCCTTTAGAATGGTGCCGACCGTCCCAACTTCTCAGGTGTCCGACACCATGACTGATGTCCGGTATGTCGATACTGACCTCCCGTATCTCAGTTCGAAAGGGATGCCCCTCAACTGTTCTAACTTACGCAGCAGTGGCTCGAGAGCCAGCACCTACAGAAGATGCGATAGCAGGCAGCCCTGATGGACAGAGCTTGCGATGTGAAACAATTCCGATTGGCGGCTGTTTACTTTGACCTCCGAGCAGGTGCCTCTGTGAATTGCAATACCCCAGCCTCTGAAAACGGGTCCCAAAACTCCCGTTTTCAAGGCAGTTTCCAAGTTGCAATAGTCGACCCTATCGAATTCTTTGGCTTGATCCAAATGGATCAGAGCCCCACCGAAGCTAGCTTTAGTTGCAGCCCTCTCCATGATATATCGCATAAGGGCGGATTTACTTCGTGTTTGAGTGCAACATATAGAGAAATGGATGTTTTTTAATGTGGCTTATTTTGATATATTTGTGTACATTTTCATAAATTTTTGTCTGGCGCAATCACCCCTACATCGTTGTTGGTGGCTTAACAATCATGGGTGAAGTCCAAATTTGGAAGTAATGTTAAAGCTTGTCTTCTTCTGGAATGAAGAAAGGTATATAAAAATAACTTCTTTTGCGCTCGCACACACGCACAGATACTGTAGGTAAAACTTCAGTATGAATTATGTAATTTGTTGCTGTGTGCACGGACAAAATTACAGCTCAACTCCAATGGAAATGACCTATTTTTATTTTGTAATTCGTGTTTGTGATGAGCGCATTGAGAAACCTGATCTTTGATATAAACTTAAAGGGAATTTTGTTTCAGAAATCGTGTCGTGTATCTGTTGTTTCTCGTATGTCAGCAGTGATTTCCACCTCACTTTCTTTTTTCCAAAATTTGTTGGAATTCCTATGTTTTCTATATAGGAGAAGACGATTTTGCCGAAAAATCACGTTTTCAAAATTGTAAATTCCCCCCCTCCTCACCCCAATTGTTTAATTTTGGACTTCTTTCGATTTTTTTTGTAATCTACGCAGAGAAATACAGAGATAACGAATCTTTAAGAAAATTTTAATTTCTTAATTTTTTCTAAAACAAACATTCAACTATCCTTCCCCAAGCTCCACCACCCATCACCTCCCCGCTTTCAAAAAGGTAAAAACTCGGAATGTTTTAGCTTTTTTTGAAAGTGTGGAAGTTTCTACAGAAATAATAGCGTGTAGGTGTTGCTTGTAGCATGTCGTGTTTTGTGGTGGGGGTTTCATATTTTTTACGGGTGCTATTTCAGTAGAATTCTGCGCATGCGTGAAACATCGGACGAAAGTGAAATATTAGAAGCAAATCGAAATATTGCCCGAAAATGACCTCAAAATTGTGCTATCCGACCTTATTTTCGAGGTTATTTTAGAAGTAAAATAGAGTTGTCGAGCCAAAAACATACTTTACCTGGTAGCCAAAAGATTATTAAATCTTTTGATACCTCATACGTCAAAATCGGCAACTCAGTTTTCGAATCCACATGGAACATACGCGCACGCACACACACACACACATACAAGCTCTGTCTTGTATGTGTGTGTGCGCGCAAGGCTGTGAAAGATTTCAGAACACTCACACAGTCTCCAATGAAGAGATATATAAAATATCCCGGAAACCGTTGTAAGACCTATTTATAAATGTTCTGAAATCTTTTACAGCCTTAGATTTTTATCTCATTCTGTTAATTTTCTATATATACGCATGCTGATATATGACCTACGTTGGACTCATCATTCGCATAATCACCGAACATGGAGCTTAACTATTGTCTGTCCATAGCACTTACTCAGCATTACCTGATACCTTTGGATTTTACTGACATCATTACCTCTCATAACCTATATATACATATACATGCACACACACACACACCACACACACACACACACACACACACACACACACACACACACACACACACACACACACACACACACACACACACACACAGAGTGAAGAACACTTAGCCATTTCAAGGTGTTGAGATTGTTCCACTTTCTGTTTTTCTACTTTTTACTTTCTAGATTATTCGACACGAGTTTGCAGTAGACGCGAGGTTATTTTGAATACATAAACATGTCCAACATTTGTGCAATTAGAGAGGGAGAGAGAGAGAGAGAGAGAGATAGAGAGATAGAGAGAGAGAGCATTTATTGTAGAAAATAACATAACGTAGAATAAAGAGTGAATGAGCAACTGCTGCCATGTACATTCTTCAAATGGGAAAAAATCGAATATTTATACATGCAAGCCTAAAGGTTATAATTATCTGAAAGTTTAATAAAACACTTCGTTTCTAATTTATTTTTCAAGATTCTTGATGTAAATTGGTTGTTGAAACAAATCCTCGATTGACTAACAATAAAGAACTAATATTGAACCAGTGCGTGTGTTTAATATTATTGACGTAATGACCCTCCCAAGATACAACAAATTAAAAAAAAAAACACCCGTAGTCATTATTGACGACCAGGGTATTCTGGTATTTTAAGAAGTCTTATGCTGCTATTGTAACTTAGAATCTCAACTGTTGTCAAAGAATTCCATTCCGACTTCTGCTATCTAAGCTTTATTGTATTGTTGTCAATTGGCACCTGTATCTGCTAGGTTATACTCGAACGTAGCTATATGTTATCTGGCATGAAAAAACTGGTTTTTTACACTGCAAGGTCAAAATGTATTGTAGAGAAAAGAAAGATCTAGCGAAGAGTCGGGACAATATTCTTCAGAATATGTCAAAATATAAAGTCCAAAGCTTCGGTCTTTGAAAGGACCCAAAAGTTATCTATCGCATTTTAGTTGTTCCAGTGCCATTGGACTGAAGGGTTTACTCGAACAAATTGATCCCGGGACTTATTCTATCGAAGTATTTTTGCTGGACTGCTAAGTTACAGGGACGTAAATAAATCAACGCCTGTTGTCAAACGGCGGTGAGAGAGAAACACAAAACAAATACTCTCTCTTTCACACACACGCACACACACACACAAACTCACACACACACTCTCTCTTCCACATACACACACACTCTCTCTCTTTCACACACACACACACACACACACACACACACACACACCACACACACTCTCTCTCTCTCTCTCTCTCTTTCACGCATTCACACACACACATACTATCTCTCTCTCTCACACACACATACATATATAATTGAATTATTAGTGAGGAATTATCAAGGCTAACAATACTTTCTTCTACTCTAGGCACAAGGCACGAAATTTTTTGGGAAGGGGGCTAGTCGGTTAGATCGACCCCAGTACACAAGTGATACTTAATTCATCGACCCCGAAATGATGAAAGGCAAAGTCGATCTCGGTGGAATTTGAACTCGGAACGTAAAGACAGACAAAATGCCGTTGAGTATTTTCCCCGGCGTGCTAACGATCCTGCCAGCTCCACACCTAATTCTGATAAAATATTCTTTTCTACTCTAGGCACAAGGCCTGAAATTTTTGGTGAGGGGGCCAGTCGATTAGACCGACCCCAGTATGCAACTGATACTTAATTCATCGACCCCCGAGAGGATTAAAGGCAAAGTCGACCTCGGCGAAATTTGGACTCAGAACGTAAAGACAAAGGAAATACTGCTAAGCATTTCGCCTGGCGTGTTAACGTTTCTTATTTCTTTATTGCTCACAAGGGGCTAAACATAGAGGGGGCAAACAAGGACAGATAAACGGATTAAGTCGATTATATCCACCCCAGTGCTTAACTGGTACTTAATTTATCGACCCCGAAAGGATGAAAGGCAAAGTCGACTTCGGCGGAATTTGAACTCAGAACGTACCGTCAGACGAAATACCTATTTCTTTACTACCCACAAGGGGCTAAACACAGACAGGACAAACAAGGACACACAAACGGATTAAATCGATTACATCGACCCCAGTGCGTAACTGGTACTTAATTTATCGACCCCTTAAAAGATGAAAAGCAAAGTCGACCTCGGCGGGATTTGAACTCAGAACGTAGCGGCAGACGAAATACCGCTAAGCAATTTGTCCGACGTTCAAACAATTTCTGTCAGTTCATCGTCTTGAGTGCTTCTAACCTTCAGTGAGTTACTGAATATTGAGGGTGGCTGAATCAAATGCCATGCAAGTTCAAATCTTGCAAAGGGAAATATTGTCTTTTTAACCCTCCAGGTTAACAATGTAAACATCAGAGAAGTCGAGTTAATTAACTCTACTTTACTGTACGACCTCTAGCTCTGCACCGTTCTTCATTAGTAATATATCAATTAGGAGCATAACTGCTGAATCAAATCTGATTCATTTTAAGTCTTTATTCTAACACAACACCTCAGGGAATCGGAGTTTATATAAGTTCTATAGAAAAGATAAATGCAATTAATTTGTATTACTTCAGTGAGATATAATTAAGTTAATTAAAAAACTTGTTCTGTTTAGATGCACTATCATCATTCTTATTGAGTTGGAATTATACAAAGGAAGAAAGTTCAAAATATTTAGTGCGATGTTGCAGCAGATCATAAAGGTTGTAGATTATCAAAGATACCATCCTCGCCGAACAAGTGCTGAATGCCTTAGTCTACAGATTCATATACTGACATATTGGGTTGTTCGGAAAGTTCGTGCCGATTTTTAAAGGAAAGAAAAAGGTCAATAAATACTTGCCATTACATTTTTAATCAACTGAATATGAACCATTTTGTTGCACAATGCGTCTCCATCTTTCCTTTAACTTGAAAATACCTTCTTCCCAGAAGTGAGGTGGTTTCATGGCAAACAATTCATCAAGGTATCTTTTTGCGTCATCCAGGAATTGAAATTTTTTACCATTAAGACTATTCTGCAGAGACCTGAATAAGTGGAAATCCGAAGGAACAATATCTGGTGAATATGGAGGGTGGGTAACACATCCCAGCCAAGTTGCAGCAATTTTTGTCTGGTTCCCAAAGCATCAAGTGCCGAAAATGAACTTTCTTATCTTCCATTTTAAAGGGTTACAGAATTAACACAGATTATAGGAACATAAATCTACTTCCACGAAAAGATAGCTTAAACTGTGTTCTAAATGGAGGTGTAGTCAAATCCTATTTTATGTACTCATCCATGTTCTAAAATAAGTCGAAAGGTAAGCTATTATAAATCGGCACGAAATTTCCGGACAACCCAATATTTTGTAGTTGTCTAGATAAAGACCAGTTCTGATCGTGCGAACCGATGGTCAAAGATTTGTCTTAGTCATTCACTATATTACCTCGATTTTAATTTCTTAATTTCGACCTGCTGATGCCTACTAAAGTTCTTTCAGGGCAATTTAAAAAATAAAAATCCTTTTATCGATGCGTGACGGATGAAAGACAGTTCCGTCGATTTATACCGCTTACACAACTTTGATAGCTTACACACTACCACTAACAGTCATTTCATTTCTTTATTTTCAGTTGACTAATGAGTACAGTCGATTGAGAGAGAGAGTCGACTGAGCAAAACCGTGGTCTGGGATATAATACCTGTTTATCCCAACATAGGCGTAGAAGTGGCTGTGTGGTTAAGTAGCTTGCCTACCAACCACATGGTTCTGGGTTCAGTCCAACTTCGTGGCACCTTGGGCAAGTGTCTTCTACTATAGCCTCGGGCCGACCAAAGCCTTGTGAGTGGATTTGGTAGACGGAAACTGAAAGAAGCTCGTCGTATATATATGTATGTATATGTATGTGTGTATATGTTTTTGTGTCTGTGATATATATAGAACATTTTTCAAAAGGCTCTCCTTTAACTGCGCACCTAATAAAAAGCAAATTAAGTAAATGGACCCGAACGAACATAGAGACAGGTTGCTCATATAGAGACAATGTTCCAGGTTCACTAAATGGTCAATATAATTTAGAGACCGTCGTATATGAGGCGGAAGTCATGTCGAAGGATTCCGGTGGGGTGATGCAAGTACAGAGGTATGTGGGTACAAGGGAACACCCCTTCAAGACCAGATTCAACAAACACAAGTCCTCTTTTAAAATCCAGGATACGCGTAATGCCACAACATTAGCGAGACACATATGGCTACTAAATGAAAACTCTTCACAATCTAACGTCAACTGGAGATTACTGAAAATGTGCAGACTTAACTCAATTGCAGTAGGAGATGCAGGCTTTGTTTAGCAGAGTAAAGGATTATATTGAAGAATTCTCTCTACACAGTCTGAGCGAATTCTAAAACCCGGGCGTTTTCCCTTTACCCTCACGAACAGAATGTACACACACACACACACCACACACACACACACACACACATGTGTGTGTGTGTTTGTATGTGTACACATACGAGGTGTGATCAATAAGTATTTGTACTGTTGCCATAGTAACGAAGCTATAGCACGCGAAGTAAAGCCGCTTGGTCAGATTGACCTTGAACTTTGTTGTGCACGCGCACTAAGTTTCAACATTCTACCTCACTTCTACTGTTTACAGCAGTGCTTGGAAGGAAGGTGTGTAGCGTGTGATCGTCGCATTGGCTATGACAAAGAAAGTTGCCATGGCGATACCTGCTCAGAGGCCTGCGCAAAGTTGCAGAAAGTGTATGGAGAGGAGTCTATGAGCCGCATAGACGTGTACGAGTGGTTCAGATGTTTCCAAGATGGCCGAAAAATGTATTGACGAACGTCCTGGGAGACCCGCAGAACTGAGAAAAACATCGCAAATGCGCGTGTAGTTGTGAGGATTGCTCGTCAAATCACCATCCGTGAGTTATCAGAGGATGTATAGATTAGTTACAGCTCAGTTCAGTCCATTATCACTGAAGATTTGAGTATGAGACGCGTGTCTGCCAAGTTTGTGCCAAAACTGCTTTCAGCTAACCAAAAAGACACTCTGGTTTCAGTTGCACAAGATCTTGATTGTGTCGAGAACGATGAAAACTTTGCATAGGCTTCTGAGCAGGTATCGCCAAACTTTGGTATCGCCAAAATTTGAGGCAGATTCTCTGCTCAACTTTCTCTGTCATGGTCAATGCGACGACCACACGCTACACACCTTCCTTCAAAGCACTGCTGTAAACAGCGTAAGTGAGCTTGAACGATAAAACTTAGTGCTCATGCACAGTAGAGTTCAAGGTCAATCTGTGCCAAGTGGCTCCACTCTCCATGCTTTAGCTTTGTTACTATAGCAACAGTCCGGATACTTATTGTTCAGACTACGTATATATATATATATATATATACACACTCAGACATATATATATATATACACATGCACACATGCACACACACATACATACATACATACATACATACATACATACATACGTACGTACGTACATACATACACACACACACACACACACACACATATATATATATATATATATATATATACACACACACACACATATATACATACACGCACAGAACAAATGGAGCTCAGAAGACTATGTATATACATTTGGAAGTCTTAGTCGTAAAAGTAATTAAAAGTAATACATATATACATACCTGCATTGATACACACACACACATGTATACACATACGACTGTATGCACACACACTCACGCATATGTATACAGAAAGATACACATGTATGCATACACATAACTATATATATTAGTTTGTGCATGTACTCACACCCACACACTCACATACGTACACACACACACACACACACACACACACACACACACTTAAACACACACGCATGCACACATGGAAAGAGATTTAAGCAATTATATTTAATGTGTCTGTGAAGTGTTAGTTTGATGAAAAGGAAAAAACTAAAAAAAAAAAGGAAGAAAATTCTTCGAAGTCGGATATAATAAAAGAATAGTCATCAACTGTTGTATAACATTTTAGAAATATCAGAACATTTTGTAGGTGGTCCACTCTTTCGCCTTTTAAATGGGAAATATTAGTTGTCTTATTTTTGTAAATTTGGTTGTTTTCATACTTTTTATATGCTTGGTATCGCTTAGTTTCATTGACTTAGCATAAACAAGGTCTCTAATGAGAGTTGGCAATGTCTTAGACTATTACTATGGTGTGTTAACTCGTGCCCGTGTGAAAAATATACTTAGCGTTCGCTATTCAAGATCACTTAGCTGTTAATAGATGAGAACAAATGCGAACATGGCCGCAAATGGCTTTGAAGATGAAATGGCTGATTCTCAACTATGTGGTTGGTCCGTGATAAGATCCCACTCTCTGTTGGAAGTAGTGTGGCACTATTTGCCTGTGTGTGCTGCGTCTTCTATTTGGCTATGTCTTCTATCATTTAATACACATTCGTTCATCTTTCTTAATTGATAATGTAATATCAGGCGCAGGAGTGGCTGTGTGGTAAGTAGCTTGCTTACCAACCACATGGTTCCGGGTTCAGTCCCACTGCGTAGCATCTTTGGCAAGTGTCTTCTACTATAGCCTCGGGCCGACCAAAGCCTTGTGAGTGGATTTGGTAGACGGAAACTGAAAGAAGCTCGTCGTATATGTATATATATATGTATATATATACATATACGACGGGCTTCTTTCAGTATATGTACCTGTGTGTGTATGTTTGTGTGTCTGTGTTTGTCCCCTAGCATTGCTTGACAACCAATGCTGGTGTGTTTACGTCCTCGTGACTTAGCGGTTCGGCAAAATAGACCGATGTAATAAGTACTAGGCTTACAAAGAATAAGTCCTGGGGTCGATTTGCTCGACTAAAAACGGCGGTGCTCCAGCATGGCCACAGTCAAATGACTGAAAAAAGTAAAAGAGTGGTATTCTTTTGCTTTCCTTTACTTGTTTCAGTCATGCTGGAGCACGGCCTTAAAGGGTTTCAGTCGAAGAAATCGACCCTAGGACTTATTCTCCATAAGCCTAGTACTTATTCTATTGATCTCCCTTGCCGAACCGCTAAGTTACGGGGGACATCGGTTGTCAAGCGATGGTGGGGAACAAACACAGATACAAACACACATAAATATATAAATACACGCACACTCACTCACACACACACACACACACACACACACACACACACACACACACACACACACACACACACACACATACGACGGAATTATTTCAGCTTCCGTCTACTAAATCCACTTATAAGGCCATAGTAGAAGACACTTGCCCAAGGTGCCACGCAGTGGGACTGAACCCGGAACCATGTGGTTGGTAAGCAAGCTACTTACCACACAGCCACTCCTGGTATATTCGACTAGCCCTCTCCCATCAAATTTCAGGCCTTGTATTTATAGTAGAAATGATTATTATTATTTCTTTCTGTTGGTCAAATTTGGCATCTCTGATTGTTATAAGAATGTCTGGGCATCGTATTGCTTTCTTTATTATGTATTGTTTGGATGCTGTGAATGTTTAGAGGTGTTGCATATATAACTCGTAGTAGTGTGTATGTGTGTTTCTGTAGAGTACATTTACGTTGTTGAGTAGAATTTCATGTTTATTAATGATATCGATGCTAATGATAATGTAATGAAAAACAAACTTTTGATAATTTATTCTGGAGATAATTTATCTTAATTAATATCGTATTTTGCCGCTATCATTTGTTATTCTTCATGCGTGATGAGAAATGATCTCTAGATTTTTATTGAGAACGAGTAGCATTTTAGACTACATTATAGCAAATTGGATTATTTAACGGAGAATGAATTATAGAATCAATTTAATTCTTTTCTCTTTATAAATGTTGACATATAATTAAATAATTTATCAAGAGACTTGTTGGAGAATTGTGTAAACATGCCAAACTATATTTTAAAGTAACGATTTTATCGTAAATAATATTTGACGTTGTAGCATCAATTTAAGTTAGAGAAAAAAAAAGATCAAGAGGTCTTCTGATGACTCTATAATCCCGAGCCCTGTTGTTCTTTTTTCTTTTACAAATTTGTGTTTATAATGCATAATAGCTTCATATCATTCTTGACTATAGTTATCGAAGATACCGTACAGTAAAGAAATGATTACTATATTTAGAAAGTCCATATTTTGTTCTACTCTAAACGAAAATTTTGTTTTATTTAAAACTCGTGATTGGTGCGTTAAATCTTTTCCATACAGATAAGCTAAATATATTTTGAAATATTGGCTTCAAATTTTGGCACCGAGCCAGCAGTTTTAAGGGAGGGATAAGACGGTTATATCAACTCTAGTATGACCGCAATCGGTCGACGTTTACAGAAAGATTTTGGAAGGTCACTGGTGTTGAATCTTCTGGCTTCCGGAGAACCGAATATAGAACAATGACAAAATCTGTTTCAATTTATGTCACTGTAGATTGCATCTGAAAGGAGCACTCCGTCGGTTGCGACGAAGAGGGTCCCAGCTGATACGATCAACGGCACAGCTTGCTCGTGAAATTAACGTGCAAGTGGCTGAGCACTCCGCAAACACGTGTACCCTTAACGTAGTTCTCGGGGGAGATTCAGCGTGACACAGTGTGTGACAAAGCTGGCCCTTTGAAATACAGGTACTACACATTTTTGCCAGCTGAGTGGACTGGAGCAACGTGAAATAAAGTGTCTTGCTCAAGGACCCAACGCGCCACCGGGAATTGAACTCACGACCTTACGATCAGGAATCGAATGGCCCCTAACCACTAAGCCATGCACCTTTATTGTACCTGAAATAGTTACTGAAGAACGCCTTAAATACCAGATGCAATGTAAAATTAATGAATATTTCCGTTAAATTTGTAATGCAGACTTAAAATTAAAACAGAAGATTTCCGAGAAAGTCCGGTGAAGGTTTATTTCTCAGGTTTTACAACGCTGTGTGAAATTAATTACCAATGGACTTTCTAGACTTCTTAAATGTCGTTTTTATTAAGTCGTTTTCGTTCGTTTTAGTGTATTCTAATCAACTTTTCTATCACTTAATTACTGAAGAATTTATTCACTATTGAGAAGAAGAAGAAGAAGAAGAAGAAAAAGAAGTGGAAGAAGAAGGAGAGGGAAGAAGTAGAAGAGTGAAGAAGACAAAGAAAAGAAGAAGAAGAAAACGAAAAGAAGACGAAGAAGAAGAGGAAGAAATAGAAGAGGAACAAGAGGAAAAAGAAGAAGAGGAAGAAGAGGAAGAAGACGAAGAAGAAGAAGAGAAACAAGAGGAAGAAGACGAAGAAGAAGAAGAAAAAGAGGAAGAAGTAGAGAGAGAGAAGAGCAAGAAAAAGGAGAACAAGAAAAAGAGGAAGAAGAAGAGGAACAAGAGGAAGAAGACGAAGAAAAAGAGGAAGAAGAAGAAGAAGAAAAGTAAGAAGACGAAGAAAAAGAGGAAAAAAGAAGAAAAAGAATTAAAAGAGGAAGTAGTAGAGGAAGAAGAACAAGAAAAAGAGGAAGAAGAAGAGAAAGTAGAACAAGAAAAAGAGGAAGAAGAAGAAGAACAAGAGGAAGAAGAAGAAGAACAAGAAAAAGAGGCAGAAGTAGAGGAGAAGAACAAGAAAAAGACGAAGAAGAAGAAGAAAAAGAGGCAGAAGTAGAGGAGAAGAACAAGAAAAAGATGAAGAAGAAGAGGCAGAAGACGAAGAAGAAGAAGAAAAAGAGGAAGAAGTAGAGAAAGAAGCAAAACAAAAGCACTTAATTTTAAAAGATAGCTTAGGGGATCTCTCCTGGGCTTTATTCGCTACATCAGACAAACGACTCTCATAAACCTTGTATATAACAGCTAAGAGATACTTAAGAATTCCGAGCATCATATCCGAGCTAGTCGCGAATGAAATTCCCAGTGGTATAAGAAGTCGAACGCTAATTGAGTTAAAATCAGTTCCTGTGTGGCAACTTGTAAATTTAAGCTTAATACATTATTTCTAATGAATTTAAGAACATTTTCGAATTTATAGAACGAAACATACGCATGTTCCATTTTGTGAGGTCAGTAACATTACGGCAACACCGAAGATCTGTATGGAATGGTACAAGACGGACGAAATATCGCCAAGGATTTTGCCCGGCGTGCTATCGGATCTGCCAGCTGGCCGACTTAAATTAATAATAATCTTTTCTACTCGAGGCACAAGGCCCAAAATTTTTAGATTAACCCCCCAGTACGCAACTGGTACTTAATTTACCGACCCCGAAAGGCAAAGTCGGTCTCGGCGGAATTTGAACTCAGAACGTAACGACAGATGGAATACCTATTTTTTTTACTACACACAAGGCACTAAACACATAGAGGACAAACAAGGACAGACAAAGGGATTAAGTCGATTATATCGACCCCAGTGCGTAACTGGTACTTATTTAATCGACCCCGAAAAGATGAAAAGAAAAGTCGACCTCGGCGGAATTTGAACTCAGAACGTAGCGGCAGATGGAATACTTATTTCTTTACTACCCACAAGGGGCTAAACACAGAGAGGACAAACAAGGACAGACAAACTGATTAAGTCGATTATATCGATTCCAGTGCGTAACTGGTACTTATTTAATCGACCCCGAAAGGATGAAAGAAAAAGTCGACCTCGGCGGAATTTGAACTCAGACCAGGCGGCAGACGAAATACCGCTAAGCATTTCGCCCGGCGCGCTAACGTTTTTATTTCTTTATTGCCCACAAGGGGCTAAACACAGAGGGGACAAACAAGGACAGACAAAGGGATTAAGTCGATTACATCAACCCCAGTGCGTAACTGGTACTTAATTTATCGACCCCGAAAGAAAGGCAAAGATTTACACGCTTTTTGTAATGGTCCTTCAGGTTTTTTAAGCACTGTAAAAAAAAACTCTGAAGGTTGAATCTCCAACCAAACTTTTCGCGATACGTTAAAGCCAGGAACTTTTCAGCACCCCTTCGTATGTACACTTGTCCGCCTTCTCTTATGTTAATTCTATATCTCTCTATTAGTCTCACTCCTCGTCTCTCTATACGATATTGTGATCCCCTTCGGTCAGGAATGACCATGGGATTGCACCTAGGAAGTTAGTCTCCGAGGCACAAGTCTGGGCAAGGTTGTTTTATGGAAGGCCAGCAGTCGCCCATGCATACCAGCCTCCCCTCTACACACCACTGATGTAGTCAAGGGAAAGGCAAAGGCCGATACAGCTTGGCACCTGTGATGTGGCAGCTCATTTATTAACGTGTAAGTGGCTGAGCACTCCAGAGACACGTGTACCCTTAACGTAGTTCTCGGGGAGATTCAGCAGGACACAGTGTGTGACAAGGCTGGCCCATTGAAATACAGGTACAACAGAAACAGGAAGAAAGAGTGAGAGAAAGATGTGGAGAAAGAGTACAGCAGGGTTTACCCCCCCCCACCTACCGGTGCCTCGTGGAGTTTTAGGTGTTTTTGCTCAATAAACACTCACAATGCTCGGTCTGGGAATCGATATCGCGATCCTACCACCGCGAGTCCGAGTCCGCTGCCCTAACCACTGGGCCATTGCGCTTCCACTCTATACGATATAGAAAGGCGTGATTGGACAAATCGACCAACCAACCAACCAACCAGCCAACTATTCAACCAATTCACATTCACACACACACACAAATTTGAAGAAAAAGTGGACCTTATATATGAAGTAAAGTTTATGCTTACATTTTATTCCTTTCATCATTATTATTTCACATCGATTGCATGTTGTGTGTGTGTGTGTTTCACTGTGCGTGCGGCGGTGTGATACATTTATATATATATCGCAGGAGTGGTTGTGTGGTAAGTAGCTTGCTTACCAACCACATGGTTCCGGGTTCAGTCCCACTGCGTGGCACCTTGGGCAAGTGTCTTCTGCTATAGTCCCGGGCCGACCAAAGCCTTGTGAGTGGATTTGGGAGATGGAAACTGAAAGAAGCCCGTCATATATATATGTATATATATGTGTGCGTGTATGTTTGTGTGTCTGTGTTTGTCCCCCTAGCATTGCTTGACAACCAATGCTGGTGTGTTTATGTCCCCGTCACTTAGCGGTTCGGCAAATCAGACCGATAGACTAAGTACTGGGCTTACAAAGAATAAGTCCTGGGGTCGAGTTGCTCGATTAAAGGCGGTGCTCCAGCATGGCTGCAGTCAAATGACTGAAACAAGTAAAAGAGTATATGCATTCGCATATACATTCATTAATATCTATATTAGCGACAGAGGCAGTATTAATGCTGAGAGATATCTATCTCCGCTTAAACGTAGATGTTCTCTTAAAACAGACTATACTGCGGTAGTTACCACGAGAGAAAGTCTCATACTGGTTTTTTTAAAATGCAAAATGCACTCTTATTAATATAATTACCTCCTATTAATGTCTCTCTATCTATCTATCTATCTATCTATCTATCTATCTATCTATCTATCTATCTATCTATCTATCTATCTATCTATCTATCTATCTATCTATCTATTTATCTATCTATCTATCTATCTATCTATCTATCTATCTATCTATCTATCTATCTATCTATCTATCTATCTATCTATCTATCTATCTATCTATCTATCTATCTATCTATCTATCTATCTATCTATTATCTATCTATCTATCTATCTATCTATCTATCTATCTATCTATCTATCTATCTATCTATCTATCTATTTATCTATCTGCGTATGCGTGTATTAGTCTGTCTCTGTCTCTCTCTGAATGTATGCATGTAAGTATGTATGTATGTATGTATGTATGTATGTATGTGCGTATGTATGTTTGTATGTATGTATATATATATATGTATATATATATATATATATATATAAATATGCATTCGCACATACATTCCTTAATATCTTTATCTACCTATGTATCGATCGATCGATCTGTCAGCCTGCCTATCTATCTATCTATCTATCTATCTATCTATCTATCTATCTATCTATCTATCTATCTATCTATCTATCTATCTATCTATCTATCTATCTATCTATCTATACCAAAACACATACATATTCACATATTCACATTTTCAACACGTGTATTCAACAGTGTTATATTTCTTTATTTTTCCCTATTTTTTTCTCCACGAAAAATATTATGTACACAGACTTATTGTTTACATTCGTCCTAACACACTTTCAGCTTTAGAATATCTTTAGAAATATTCTATAAAAGAATATATAAAAATGACGCTATCGCGCCAGTAATGTGATATCCAATTTCGTTTTCAAAAAGGTTTTATCTACACAAGCCGATCTCTCCAGTTTTTGTAAACTTTCCGCAGTATTGTGTATATAAGCGTGGTCGTGGACAGTTAAAGAGTTGGTGGGGCATAACCGTTGATAAAATTCCAAATTCTGGCCTGAAATATGTCATGTGTGACAGACTATTCCTTGCTTTTCTGTCCAAGAAAATATCGTATATACAGAAGTATGGATTACATTCGCCGTAACATTCAGTGTTTTGTTAAAAATCTATTGAGATATCATGTACTTCAGTTCAGCAAACACTCATACACACGTACGCACACGTATGTATGTATGTATGTATGTATGTATGTATGTATGTATGTATGTATGTATGTATGTATGTATGTATGTATGTATGTATGTTGTTGTATGTTTGTATGTATGTATATATGTATGTATGTATGTATGTATGCATGCATGCATGTATGTATGTATGTTTGTATGTAAGTACGTTTGTATGTATGTATAAATGTATGTATATGTGTGTGTATGTACGTACATACGTAAGTATGTATGTATGTATGTATGTATGTACGAACATACGTATGTATGTATGTTTGTATGTATATACGTATGTATGTATGTATGTATGTATGTATGTATGTATGTATGTATGTATGTATGTATGTATGTATGTATGTATGTATGTATGAATGTATGTATGTATGTATGTATATGTGTGTGTATGTACGTACATACGTAAGTATGTATGTATGTATGTATGTACAAACATACGTATGTATGTATGTTTGTATGTATGTACGTATGTATGTATGTATGTTTGTATGTATGTACGTATGTATGTATGTATATGTTTGTGTATGTATGTATGTATATATATATGTATGTATGTATGTGTATATGCATGTATGTATGCAGGTATGTATGTATGTATACATATGTGTATATGCATGTATGTATGACTTCTATTTCTTAATCATTATAAATCTTCCACTGAGGAGGAAGCCGGTTTCCTGCAAAGATACAAGGTTCCATTTTTGGGATGTAGTTAACACAGACAAATTCACATTTGGAACTTGAGAAAAGTCTTGCATATTTTTACTGTTCCACTCACTGGTTGCGCTTGTAATGTACGAATAAGCCGTTCGATTTCTCTTTCTGAAAATTCCAGTTTATCCAGATTCTCCTTTAACAAAACCCAGAGCACCAATCATTATTGGTATGACTATGAATTCATAATATGTATGTATGTATGTATGTATGTATGTATGTATGTATGTATGTATGTATGTATGTATGCATGTATGTATGTATGTATGTATGTATGTATGTATGTATGTATGTATGTATGTATGTATGTATGTATATGTATTACGTAGGCGTGTATGTATTATGAATGTGTCTATGTGTATATGCATGTACGTGTGTACTGTAAATCGGCACAAAATTTCCGGACAACCCAATGTTATCTTGAAGAAAATGGATGAAACCAACTTCCTCTACTTATCTCAAGCAAACGAATTTCTTGTTCGGAAAATCTGACACAACCAGACATATCTGTTGGCCGTAGTAACCTCAAGGAACTACTAGAAACTGATAATTATATGGTTCTGTTAAGTTCCTATGTCTAGAACAAAATATAATTCTTATTTTATACAATGATTACCCCATTCCTGGACATACGGCCTTTACCCGATCGCTCATTCTTTCTTTCTTTCTTCTTTCTTTCTTTCTGTGTGTTCAATAATGCTTTACAGCACTAGAGCTGCTTCAGATTCATAATTGAATTTATTCTTACGTATGCATCATCGAAGCATACCAGAAAATGGTCTTTATACTATTTGCATGTAGTCATGTAGTCATGAACTAGCGATTCAGCTCGCTTCCAATTCGGGTCATGTATGGGATGTTGATAAGCAAAGAAAAAAAAACAAACTCTGGGATGGGATTTGGGTTGAGTTGTCTACCCTGGCTATGACTTCCAAGTCTTTTAACACCCAGCGCATTGAAGGAGTTATCTATCTTAATGCCTATATACGTATTTCTTTACTACCCACAAAGAGCTAAACACAGAGAAGACAAACAAGGACAGACAAATAGATTAAATCGATTATATCGACCCCAGTGCCTAACTGGTACTTATTTAATCGACCCCGAAAGGATGAAAGGCAAAGTCGACCTCGGCGGAATTTGAACTCAGAATGTAGCGACAGACGAAACACCTTTAAGCATTTCGCCCGGCGTGCTAACGTTTCTGCCTCGCTCACTTAACCATACTCACGCGAATACAAATAGGCGGGCAGACACAACCGACATAAACTGATAACTCTTCCTATACATGTACGAGGAGTGTTCATTAAACATTTCCCCTAACCCTTTATTCCCTTTATTGCAGAAACGGAACTTGTACAGTGACAATCATACATATCTCTACATGTCACATTGTAAATAACAGATTTCCACTAGTATTCGGTTGTCTTTTACGGCTGCCGAAGTGGACTAAGGTGTTATAATGGAGGCAGTTGAATGCCAATCAGTGATCAGGTTCTTATACTTGAACGGCCGTACACCAAAATAGACTTTCGATGAGATAAAGGAAGTTTATGGTGACGATGGACCATCATACGACGTGGTCAAGCACTGGTATCGCCAGTTCAAATGTGGTCGGACATCGGTGGAAACTGCTCCTATTCCTGGACGAACACATTCAGCCATTGTTGACGACACCATCCATAAAGTGGAAGCCGCCCTTTTGGAGGATCACCGCATATCTATTTGGCACTTAGCCCAAGAAGTGTAGGGTCCGTGGAAAAAAAATCATTCACGACCATTTGCACATGCGGAAGTTGTCTGCACGATGGATTCCTTGGATGCTCACACCTTTTAGAAGCAGGAACGAGTCAATTGCTCCCAGGCTCATTTGGCAATGTGCCAAGT
>NC_043008.1:58188322-58190822 GCF_006345805.1 Octopus sinensis
ATACGATGAATATTGAGAGTAATTTCGCTGCTCTTTCTAGCTGGCTGCGCGTCCACGTAGATAAATCCTTGTTTTGTTTTGCTTTTTAAAATCACTTATATTGTAATGTCATGTAAGGGATTTTATATAACCGATTTCTGTGGCATTACGATACAAAAAAAAACAATAATGCTCACTTCGGAACTGTTATCGACCAAAAAAATATTTCCTGGAGTTTCTATGCAAAATAAAAAGCGAAACTGACAGAATATGCTGCGCTATTTCGTTTTCAATGGCTATTCAGAATAGTTGTTTTATGTAGATCTCGGTGAGTGCTAGGTCAGCCGCTAAAAGCTTATTTCGGTATTCTGCATGAGGCCTGCAATCGTTAGATATAAACTCGTACAGTTGTGCGAACTTGCTGGGTTTGATAGACAACCAGAAATCTAAAGATTCCATTAAGCCATTATCTATTATGTGCTTTTATATTTTTTTTAAATATCCAAAGTGAGGCGAAACGAAAAAAAAGAAGAAGGAAGTTATTAACGTGTAGTGTGTATGTGTGTGTGTGTGTTTGAGTGTTTGAGTGTGTGTGTGTGTTTGTGTGTGTGTGTGTGTGTGTGTGTGTGTGTGTTTGTGTGTGTGGTGTGTGTGTGTGTGTGTGTTTGAGTGTGTGTGTGTGTTTGTGTGTGTGTGTTTGTGTGTGTGTGTTGTGTGTGTGTGTGTGTGTGTGTGTTTCACTGCGTGTATTTTATCCGAGCAAAAAAAAAAATCGTATTGTTAAGATAGACATGTACTATTCTTTTTATGCCGAGATATAATGTTGGGATGTAATAAAGTCTGTTTCTTTTCTGATTATCGTTTTCCCTTATTTCACACACACACACACACACACACACACACACACACACACACACACACACACACACACACACACAATAACAGTAACTTTGACAAAATATTTTCTCGGACTGAACTGCCATGTGTGTGTATTGATTATATCATGGTTTCCTTTTTTTTTAAATCAAAAGACCCCGATTCTTTTGGATCCTGCAAATAATTATATATATATATGTGTGTGTGTGTGTGCATGTGTGTGTGTATGTGATTGTGTGCGTGTATATGTGAGTGTGTGTATATGTGTGTGTGTATGTGTGTGTGTATGTGTATTCATGAGAATACTACGTATACATACAAATACAAATACAATTACAATACTTTTGTACTGATACTCTGCCTGTTCGTTATCACCAATATATATATATATAGATATATATATATATGCATGTATAGTTTATATATATATATTTATATATATGTCGTCTTCTAAATGTTTTGCGTTCTTGTCTCAGTTTGTATTTTTTTATATACATATATATATATTAATTTATTTTTTACTGTCTTCAGTCATTTGACTGCGGCCGTGCTGGAGTACTGCCTTGAAGGGTTTTAGTCGAACAAATCGACCCCAGGATTTATTCTTTGTAAACCTAGCACTTAATCTATAGGTTTCTTTTGTCGAACCGCTAGATTACGGGGACGTAAACACACCAACACCGGTTGTTCAATGATGGTGGAGGGGACAAACACAGACACGGATCCCACACATACGACGGACTTCTTTCAGTTTCCGTCTACCAAATCCACTCACAAGGCTTTGGTCGGCCCGAGACTTTAGTAGAAGACATTTGCCCAAGGTACCACTCATTGGGAAGCAAGCTTCTTAGCAGACAGCCACGCCTGTATGTAGTGTTTAATAGTAGCTGTTTCAAGGCGGTGTCCTGCCAGACACGTTAGCACGCCGGGCGAAATGCTTAGCGGTATTTCATCTGCCGTTACGTTGTGAGTTCAAATTCCGCCGAGGTCGACTTTGCCTTTCATCCTTTCGGGGTCGATAAATTAAGTACCAGTTACGCACTGGGGTCGATATAATCGACTTAATCCGTTTGTCTGTCCGTGTTTGTCCTCTCTGTGTTTAGCCCCTTGTGGGTAGTAAAGAAATAGAAATAGGTATTTCGTCTGTCTTTAAGTTCTGAGTTCAAATTCTGCCGAAGTCGACTTTGCCTTTCATCTTTTTGGGGAGCGATAAATTAAACACCAGTTGCGTACTGGGATCAATCTAATTGACAAGCCCCCTCCCCCAAAATTTCGGGCCTTGTGTCTAGAGTAGAAATGGATATTAGCTGTTTCGAAGGCGGTAAGCTGGCAGAAACGTTAGCACGCCAAGCGAAATGCTTAGTGGTATTTCGTCTGCCGTTACGTTCTGAGTTCAAATTCCGCCGAGGTCGACTTTGCCTTTCATCCTTTCGGGGTCAATAAATTAAGTACCAGTTACGCACTGGGGTCGATGTAATCGACTTAATACCTTTGTCTGTCCTTATTTGTCCCCTCTATGTTTAGCCCCTTGTGGGCAATAAAGAAATAAGAAACATTAGCTGGCAGAAACGGATGAAATGCGTAGCGGTATTTCGTCTGTCTTTATGTTCTGAATTCAAATTCCACCGAGGCTGACTTTGCCTTT
>NC_043008.1:58193322-58205822 GCF_006345805.1 Octopus sinensis
GCATCATTCATCATCAGTGACACTCTTTATACAAACCTATTTCTTTACTACCCACAAGGGGCTAAACACAGAGGAGACAAACAAGGACAGACATATGGATTAAGTCGCTTATATCGACCCCAGTGCATAACTGGTACTTAATTTATCGAACCCGAAAGGATGAAAGGCAAAGTCGACCTCGGCGGAATTTGAACTCAGAACGTAACAGCAGACGAAATACCGCTAAGTATTTCACCCAGCGTGCTAACGTTTCTGTCAGCTCGATGCCTTATACAAACCATTTACATCTGTGACATGTGAACTAGTGGTTCCAGTCGTAACAACAATTAATTTTATTTGAATACATGCACTCATGTATCACTAATTCCGGATATTTTGGTTGAGAAACGGAAGAGATTTGCCGAACTACAATTTTCTAAGACGGTTTAATTGCATTAAAGTCGTCTCAAGATTTTTTAGTTTCGGCGGGAAACTCATATTTTAAAATGAGACAAATTTTTACTAACAAGGAATGGTAGGGGAAATTCAATTATCTCAGGTGATTAATGAATCATCTTAACGAGTTCGATCTGGTGTTCAGGTCTTATTTGTGAGATTTACTCTGCAGTGACAGCTGTCCGACGAAAATTAACCGGTTTTCGCTTCCGAATAAGAATAAATAACTTCTATCAAATTCCTAGCCATAAAAAATATAACTAAAAAACGAGTTCTGCATCTCCCTTCGAATTCATTCACGAAATTCTCATTCATTTGAAAGCACAGTTTCAACAGCATTCAACGAAAGCAGGTGAGAGCAATAAAAATCTTTTCTTAATCTGTTTGACTGCATTATCGAAAATCTCCCGTCAGATTTCTCTCAGGAAGCTTTTGATCAGCAGCCTAATGAGCGTTTAAAAGCCGAGTACAAAATGCGAAATTTGATTGATGAAATAACAGCTGACAGAAAAATATTGCACAAGTAACAGCCGATAGGAAAACAAACAAGTAATAACAAAAAAAAAAAAGACAAAAAATCATTGATCAAAATAACAATAAATAGAAGTAACGTAAGAAAACAAGACAAAACTAATTGACAGAATAACAGTCGAGCGAAAAAGCAAATATTTGAAACAACAGTCGATTAGAAAAAACATTTAAAGTAGAAGTTGATCGAATTGTAATTGGCCGAATAACAACTGGTCGAATATACAATTTTTCGAAACAACATCTTTAAATCCTTAAATCCTTAAAAATGTTTTAGCTCGAAAGCTGCAGCCATGCTGGGGCACCAACGTTGAATGAGCTACACTAGTATGTGAAACCACATCTGATACGTGGCACTTGGTCAACAAGGGAGTTCGACGCCGCTGCCCGCATCTGTGTTTCCTGCCGAGAGGTAGGTTCATCAACAATTGAACAAAAATAACTGTTGGAAAAATATATTTAATCGAAGTAACACTTGATAGATAAAACAATTCAACGCAGTAACACTTTTGTGATCCAATGTCTTAGCTACGTTTTGCCCCTGAGCAAGGCACTTTATTTCACGCTGACGAAAGTAAGCAGCAGTCAAGTGCTGGCAGAACTCTCTCACTCGCCAAAAGTCGTGTCCTCAAAACTCTGCTCGCTCAAGTGTTGGACTGCCAAGAGGATGTATATATCTGCTCGGGACCACATCGATAATTAAAATATATTAACCAAGACGCTGCAATGTCTGTCTGTCTGTCTGTCTATCTTATATCTTTACTGCCCACAAGGGGCGGCTAAACACAGGGAGGGGACAAACAAGGACAGACAAACGGATTAAGTCGATTACATCGATCCCAATGCGCAACTGGTACTTAATTTATCGACTCCGAAAGGATGAAAGGCAAAGTCGACCTCGGCGGAATTTGAACTCAGAACGTAACGGCAGACGAAATATGGCTACGCATTTGGCCCGGCGTGCTAATGTTTCTGCCAGGTAGCCGCCTTATCTCTCTCTCTCTCTCTCCTCTCTCTCTCTCTCTTCTCTCTCTCTCTCTCTCTCTCTCTGTCTGTCTGTCTGTCTGTATGTATCAGAAGATATTTGTCGCCATATCATAACGGTTTTGGGATTATTTCGCCTGAAGGTAGTTTTACTCGAACAACAGAAAGATCTTTATTTCCATCTAAATGGATTTTATCAAGTTCGGTGCTGTTAGTACACATAATTTTGTTTTTGTTTTTGTTGTAGTTGTTTATATATTAATCAATACTGAGATTGTACCCTCTGTTAGTATAGATTCGGCAATTAGAGATCGTGAGAAAATTATATAACACACCAAAGAGCATGTATTTTCATTAATTTTACATCAGAAGAAAAGTTGTTTTAGTTTGCTTCAGAGTAATTTTTCAGGTTAAACCCCCCAGAGAGAACATCTGAGTTGAATTCACTCAACGGTTCGTGTCATCTTATGGTGAACATCCTAAAATACAAACGTATAGTGAGTGAGTAACTAGGCAAGAAAGATAGATAGAGAGAGGATGCGAGAGAGAGAGAGAGGAGAGAGAGAGAGAGAGAGAGAGAGAGTGAGAAAGAGATATATTGATAGTGAATAGGAGAGACTGAGTATATACAAGAGAATTGAGATAAAGAGATAAAGGGAGAGATAGAGATAGAAGAGAGAGAGAGAGAGAGAGAGAGTGAGAAAGAGATATATTGATAGTGAATAGGAGAGACTGAAGTATATACAAGAGAAATTGAGATAAAGAGATAAAGGGAGAGATAGAGATAGAGAGAGAGAGAGAGAGAGAGAGAGTGAGAAAGAGATATATTGATAGTGAATAGGAGAGACTGAAGTATATACAAGAGAAATTGAGATAAAGAGATAAAGGGAGAGATAGAGATGAGAGAGAGAGAGAGAGAGAGAGAGAGAGAGTGAGAAAGAGATATATTGATAGTGAATATGGAGAGACTGAAGTATATACAGAGAAATTGAGATAAAGAGATAAGGGAGAGATAGAGATAGAGAGAGAGAGAGAGGAGAGAGAGTGAGAAAGAGATATATTGATAGTGAATAGGAGAGACTGAAGTATACAAGAGAAATTGAGATAAAGAGATAGGGAGAGATAGAGATAGAGAGAGAGAGAGAGAGAGAGTGAGAAAGAGTATATTGATAGTGAATAGGAAGACTGAAGTATATACAAGAGAAATTGAGATAAAGAGATAAAGGGAGAGATAGAGATAGAAGAGAGAGAGAGAGAAGAGGTGAGAAAGAGATATATTGATAGTGAATGGAGAGACTGAAGTATATACAAGAGAAATTGAGATAAAGAGATAAAGGGAGAGATAGAGATAGAGAGAGAGAGAGAGAGAGAGAGAGAGAGAGAGAGTGAGAAAGAGATATATTGATAGTGAATAGGAGAGACTGAAGTATATACAAGAGAAATTGAGATAAAGAGATAAAGGGAGAGATAGAGATAGAGAGAGAGAGAGAGAGAGAGAGAGAGAGAGAGAGAGAGAGAGCATACTAGTAGCATACATATGCACATAAACAGATACCTTGACACAATATGTGCATAGCAACCATATCCACACGCATATACACACACACTCACAGACACATTTATATTCACGCACAAAAAACGCGTGCACATGTATATATACATCCATAAGTTACTACATACATATATACACACATGCATATATATATGCATATATATGTGAATATATTATACGTGCATATATTTGTATGAATGAAGATATATAGATCCCTTTCTCTGTATATATATATATATATATATATGTGTGTGTATGTGTGTGTGTGTGTGTGTGCGTGCGTGTGTGTGTGTGTATGTATGTATATATGTATATGTATATATGTATATATATATGTATATACATATATATGTATATATATAGGTATAAATATGTATATATATATGTATGAATAGACATATATATATATATGTATATATACAATTAAATTATCTATCTATCTATCTACATACTTCTTTCTCTCTCTCCTCTCTCTCTTCTTCTCTCCATAAACACACATATACACACATATATTCATATATATATATATATATATATATATATATATATATATATATATATGTACATCTGTTTCTCTGTCTATCTATGGAGTAGGGGAAGAACGGACTATTGGCGTGTAAAACGTTGCTGTTACACGTTCCTCCATTAATACTCGTATCTTATATCTTCCGCCATATTTTAACATAACATTTCTTTTATTTTCTTTGCCAGAAAATGAATTGCTATGATAAAATGCTTCAAACAACGGACAGGTATTTGGCATAAAAGTTTCTTTGAAGTCAAAAAAATCCTGGTATCATAATCAATTGATTAAGACCTTTAACGTAGTGAAACGTGATCGGAAATACAAGTCCATCTAAGTCGTTCCCTGTTTGCCACATCAATCAGTTTTCTATAATGTGACATGTTTGTTTTATGTGTTTGTTAGTTGTTTAAAATTGCTTTGTTCTTGGTTACGCTGTTACTATTTTTGCTTTTGTTTTTTGGGACTTTCATTTCGTATTTTAGGATCAACCAGTAAGATTAATAACAGCGCTTAAGCAACAGGATCTGTAGGACAAGCAGTAGGAGCAGCAGTAGCAGCAATGACGATTCCAAATTTTGGCACATGGCCACCAGTTTCGTGTGGGGCAGAGTGGGGCGGTGTAACTCGATTAAATCGACCCCGGTCCTCAACTAGTACTTAATTTATCGACTTAGAAAGGGTGAAAGGCAAAGTCATATGTATTTACTGCCCACAAGGGGCTACGCACAGAGGGGACAAACAAGGACAGGCAAACGGATCAAGTCGATTATATCGACCCCAGTGCGTAACTGGTACTTATTTAATCGACCCCGAAAGGATGAAAGGCAAAGTCAACTTTAGTGGAAATTGAATTCAGAACATGAAGACGGACGAAATGGCGCTAAGCATTTCGTCTGGCATACTGATGAGTCTACCACCACACCGCCTCAGCAGCAGCAGCAGCAGCAGCAGTAGTAAATATCATCAGTACAAGCAGCAGGTGTATTGTTGTAATCTTGATATTTATCATTATTTTTTTCTTAACGTTGTTGTTGGTTTTTCTCATCCTTTTATTCCGCCCGCCACCGATTCATATCTGCTATTTTCGTTTGTATTTCACTTTTGTATTGTCCCCATCGTCCCCACTTTTGTACTGCCCCCTTCTGCCCAATAAAAGAAGTTATCATCACCATCATCATCATCTTAAGATCGCGAGGATGTGTGTTCGATTCCCGGACCGGGCTGCGTGTTGTGTTCTTGAGCAAGACACTTTATTTCACGTTGCTCCAGTTCACTCAGCTGTAGAAATGAGTTGCGACGTCACAGGTGCCAAGCTGTATCGGCCTTTGCCTCTCCCATGGATAACATCAGTGGCATGGAGAGGGGAGTCTGGTATGCATGGGCGACTGCTGGTCTTCCACAAACAACCTTGCCTGGACTTTTGCCTGGGAGGGTAACTTTCTAGGTGCAATCCCATGGTCAGTGTCGTGACCGAAGGGGGGTCTTGATCGATATATATACATATATACACATACATGGTGGACTCTCCTGTCGTAAACGATAGATGGAAGTTCGATAACTTTTTGCTGTACTCCCAGTTCAATATGATTCGTTTATAGCGATCGACTATTTGTGTGGTACATGATCTCACACCTTCCATCAAATTGACATTGTACACATCAGGTGTGGAAGTGAACAACGTGAAAGGAAAGGTTTTGCTAAAGAATATATCGCACCACCCGCTCCGGGAATCGAAACCACGACCGTGCAACCGTGATTGGAACGCCTTAATCATTAGGCTACGCACCTTCACTCACACACACACACACACACACACACACACACACAAACATATGCATACACACATTCATACACGCATACATATATGCTTATATGTGTATATACTTGTATAAGCGATACATATGCGTAACATAAATTAATAAATGAAGGCCTTCAGAGTGCTTTGATTTCTGCGAATTGTCCTATTATAATCGAGTTGATTTTTATCCCTTAGTATATAAATATCTTTCATATCAGTTCAGCATTGCATAAAAGCCATAAACATTTTCCGTTCTTATAAACAATGCAAGTATTCACAGCTTATTTTGATTGCTTCACGAGTTATTTAGCAAAAAATTGTTGTAATCTATAGAAAGTCGGTGAGAAGTTAGATGGGTTCAACTATTTCTACGGAAATATTAAATTAATAAAATGTATGGAGTAATTTTTTTTGTCTACGCCGTATCTTTTCTTTACATTATACAATATCAATTCCTTTTGCTTCTGACGATTTAAAATAGTTAATAGCTCCACAGCAGAAACTGCAATTCGTTCTGAAAGAAAACGATCAAAGTGTAACTTGTAACGGATCATCTGTTTCAATAATAATTTTTGCTGACAGGGAATAGGAAATTGCAGGATAATCTCGTTTAATATTATAATAATGATAACAACAACAACAACAACAACAACAATAATAATAATAATAATGAATTGTTTGCAGAATAATTTAATGCATTGACCGATGGAGAAGAAGAAATCCCGGGGTGGTTGACCAAAGGACGAAAGGTGTTGTGCTTGAAGGATGTATCGAAAAGAAATGCCGCTGATAATTACAGGCCAATTCCTTGCCTTCCATTAATGTAGAAGTTGCTGTCAGCAGGGATTGCAGAAGAAATGTACAAAGTTCTCGATGATAACAACATTTTACCGATGGAACAAAAAGATTGCAGGAGGAGATGCAGAGATGCCAAAGACCAATTATTGATAGACAAAATGGTTATGAAAGATTGTAAGCAAAGGAGGGCAAATTTGGGAATGGCCTGGATTGATTACCGCAAAGCTTACGGTATGGTCCCACATTCATGGATCATTGGCTGCTAAGATTTATTTGGAATTGCAAGGAATGCAACGTTTTATGAAGAGAAGGATGGTGGGTTGGAAAACTGAGTTGACATCGTACAGACAAAGATTGGGCTTTCTGGGCAGAGGAGAGGGATTTTTCAAGGAAATAGCTTACCTCCGTTGCTTTTGTCCTTTGCATGGTCCCTTTGATTTTGGTACCGAGGAAAGTGAATCTGGGATATTAGTTAAAGAGAAAAGTTTAAAAAATCAGCCACCTCTTCATGGTTGATTTGAAGCCGGATGGCAAGGATGAGGCATAAGTAAGTTCTTTGGAGAACACGGTTCACTGTTTCAGTGCTGGTATCAAGATGGAATTCGGAACTCAAGAAGTGTGGTGTGATGAGCCTGGCAGGGATAGAATTGCCAAATAGAGAAGTGAAGAGACAAATTGAAAAGGAAGGCTATAAATACCTTGGCATACTAGAGTTCAACGAAATCTTGGAGAAGGAAATTAAAGAACAGCTGAGGAAAGAATATTTCGGAAGATTTAGATTGGCATTTCGCTCAAAATTGACTGGATGGAATAAAATCCAAGCTGTAAATAGATGGACGGTAGCATCACTTCGGTATGGAGTTGGAATCATAAGCTAGCAAAAGAAAGAACTGATGAGCATGGATGCAGAGACTCATTCCATCCCTAGAGGTTGTACTTGTCCAGAAGAAAGGGTAGGAGAGGTTTGGTCAGTTGACTGGATTGCGTTGAAGTAGAAGAAAACATCTTAGGGTGGTATGTACAAAATACCGTGGAACCATTGCTGAAACATGTGAAGTCCGCCATCATCAAAATTGATAAATGAGCAAAGAAAGAAAAACACGAAAAAAGAAATAGCATGAAGAAAAAATATAGGGTTACTTTGCAAGAGATACGAACGCCAAGACACATACTGAAGACCTGTGGTTATGGATGTGGAAGAGGGACCTGAAGATACAGAAGCACATATATATGTGCAGCACAAGTACAAGCGCGAAGGACGAACTATGTGAAAGAATTGACAACGCAACTGAGAGCGACAAATGCAGAATGTATGGTGAGACGGGTGAAACGGTATGGCACATTGTTAATGAATGCCTGAAATCAGCACAACGTGAATACAAAAGACATGACAATGCGGTAAGAACGATTCATTGGGAGATCTGTGGAAATTACGACCTATAAAGAGCAAGAACGTGGTATGACAAAATCCCAGAAGGAGTTACTGAGAATGAAATTCTGTGGGATGCAATGAATCAGCGCGACCATCAGATCAGATATCGGAAGCCTGACATTTTTGTGGTGGGCTAAAAAGAAAAACCTTACATGATAATCGATACAGCATGCCCCGGTGACAAGAGGATCAAAGAGAAAGAAGAAGAAAAAAAGGAACAATTACAATGATTTAAGATAGGAATACGTAGGCTGTGGGCAATGAAGAGAGTGGACGTGATAACAATAGTAATTAGCGCGTTTTGAAGAATCAGTACTCAACTACCGACATGGCTCAAAAAGATTGGTACAAATGTAAAGATAGAGCACCTACAGAAATCAGCATTGCTTAGAACTGAGAAAATTCCCCGCAGAGTTCTAGAAAATGTCACCTTAGTCTATGGACAGCTGACACTTTCTACTATACCCAACAAAATAAGCTGACGGTTTTCGTCAAATGTTAATAATAATAATAATAATAATAATAAAATAATAATAATAATAATAATAATAATAATAATTAGGGAGCCGGACATAGTCTTAATTGAGAAAGAAAACAAACTATGCTGGATCATAGATATGGCATGCCCAGCTGACAACAAGGTATGCGATAAGGAAGAAAGAAAAGTCGAGAGATATGATAGGTTAGCTTGGGAAGTTAAGCAGTTGTGGTCGATGAAAAAGGTAGCAGTAGTACCAATAATTGTCGGAGCCCTGGGACAAGTTAGCAAAAATCTCGAGAAGTACGTGGAACAAATAGGGGCTGCAATAAGGTTGGATCACTTGTAGAAAACAGCACTACTTGGAACCGCTAGAATACTTCGGAAGGTGCTCTAAGACCTGTTACCTTAGTTCACTGGTAGTGCATTTTTGCTGTGTATATATTATATACGTCGCAAAAATACTCTTCAGTAATTGTAAATAGGATTTGTGCTGAGATCCGGATTAGCAAACGTCGCTTTCTTGTTCCTGACAGGTTAGAAGCGTGACAAAGCGACATTGCTTCCACATCACTGGATATCTTCAAAATTCTCCTGTGATTTCAAGTTTCCTGAAGTACTACATGTCAATGTGGAATACGAATCTCCAATTATACCACTCTAATGGAGTATTGATCACAAAAAATAATAATATCAACTGCAGCATTTTCCAAGATGACTCACTTTCACCATTAATTTTCTGCATAGCCCTAATGCCATTTACAAGTAAACTCAACGGAACAGGGTACGGATATAAAATTGGTAACAGGAAAATAACTCATCTGTTTTATATGGATGACTTAAAACTCTACAGCAAAGGCGATAATGAGCTTGAAAGACTACTACGTGTTGTGAAAGCATTCAGTGATGACCTTGGGATGGAATATGGTTTTGATAAATGTGCCATGGCCACTTTCTAGAAAGGGAAACTGAAGACCTCACGTTCAGTGGCGTTGGATGTCGACAGTTATAAAAGAACTCGAGCTGGAACAAACTTAGAAACACCTCGGAATAGATGAGGGCTCTGGCATACAACATGCATGTATGAAAGAGAAGATCAGGAAGGAGTGTTACAGGAGAGTTCGAGCAGTCCTAAAATCCGAGTTAAATGCACGTAACAAGGTGTTGGCAATAAATTCCTTAGCAGATCCTGTTGTTATTTATTGTTTCAATGTGTTGAACTGGAATATGAGCGAAATAAGGAAGACTGACAGAAAAATCCGTAAGCTGCTGACTTGCAATAAGATGCACCACCCAAAGGCAGACGCAGATCGCCTTTATCCACTCAGAGATCAAGGAGGTCGAGGCTTGATCCAGTTTGAAATCTCCTACAAAACTACCATAACTGGACTGGCAAAATATCTTGAAACATCTAACAACTGGATGCTAAAGATCGTTGAAAACCATGAAAGACGTAAGAAGCTTCATTCTATTATGAAGGAGTTTATGCATAATACTCAGGTTGAACAGCATGATGGAAGTGCAGCAAATGTAGTTACAAAGAAAGTGAAATCAATAGCAAAGCAAAATGCGCTTGAACAATTGGCCGATAGGTGGGACCAAAAACCTGTGCAGGGCAAATATGTGGCCCGTAGCAAACAAGCTAATGTAGACCAGAAGCACACCAATCAGTGGTTACAGAGCTCAGGGCTAAAGTCAGTGAGTGAAGGCTTTATCTTGACTGCCTAAGATCAAAGCTTATTGACCCGGAACTATCAAACCAATGTGATGAAAAATGGTGTAGACCCAAAGTGCCGATACTGCAACGATAAGATAGATACAGTCGACCACCTAATCTTTGGATGTAAGGTTTTAGCACCTTTAGAGTACAAATCAAGAGACGACAGAGTTGGCTAATATCTACATTGGATAATGTGTCGGCGTTATAAAATCAGAACTGCTAGTAAATGGTACAAGTACCACCCTGAGCCTGTAACTGAGGGAGAAAATATAACTATTCTTTGGGACTTCCCAGTCTATACAGATCGGACCATCAAGGCAAATAAACCAGATATTACTGTGAAAGATAAAAACAATAATGTTTGTTTATTGATTGACATGAGCATACTCTGTGACCATAATATCTCGGCAAAAGAATTTGATAAGCTCAGAAAATATAAAGATCTGCTAATCGAAATCGAAAAGATGTGGCATCACAAGACGATTACAATACCATTGATTCGAGGAGCATTTGGAATGATCAAGAAAGGAACTGAAAATTATTTAAGAATGATCTGTGGCTTACCATGCAGGACGTCCAAAAGATCGTCTTAACTGTTTCGTCACACGTATTGAGAAGAGCATTGTCGCTGTAAATTTTCTTTCCTTTCCCCGCCTTTATTTTATTTGCTTACTTTTCTGTTTTTTTCCTTTTTCTCTCTTCTCCTTTTTCTCGATCACATGACTCTGTAAATGAACAATCTGGTGTTTTTATTCTAATGGCCTACTAATGTATATAGTACGTTTCTCTGCTCTAGGTGTCGGGAAGACACTTGGCAAGAAATAGAAACAGAATTGAAAGCAGATACTAATGAAAATGACGATAGTAATAATAATAATTGAAGAAGTAGTGAATGAGAATGAGCCAGATCTAAGATTAACTAGAGTATTAATGAGTAAAGTGTTAGGAAAATGCTGAATTGGAAGGGCCCAGGACCAGATTTAGTTCAAGGGTACTGGCTAAAGAAATTCAGTGGTTTACATGGGAGGCTGAGGGAACAAGTTCAGGATTGCCTTAATGGAGGAATAATACCAGATTCGATGACTAGAGGGAAGACAATACTCATTATGACGGATGAGAGCAAAGGCAATACAGTTATCAACTACAGACCAATAACTTGCTTACCATCAGTATGAAAATTGTTAACAGGAAAGCTTTTAGAAAGCATTTACGAGGACTTTGACAACCAGAATTTACTGTCAGAAGAACAGAAAAGTTGTAGGAAGAAGGCTAGACAAACGAATGATCTATTATTCATAGACAAAGCAGTTCCAAATGAATTAAAAGCTAGAAAGGAAAATCTAACAATAACATAGATAGATTATAGGAAAGACTATGACATGATCCCACGCACTCATAGATAAATGAATGTTTGTGTCCATTAAGTATAGCAGACGACATAAGAGAATTAATTAGCTGTAACATGAAGTGGAAAGTAGATCTCACACAGGTGACACACTCTTCGGGAATGTTAATATCAAAAGAGAAATTTTCCAGGGGGCCTCGTTATCCCCTTTAATGTTTGTCTTATGTTTGATCCCCCTCAGTTAAGGAAGGAAAAGCCAGGGTATCAGTTCAGAAATAGTAATGGAAACATTAATCATTTGCTCTACATTGATGATCTGAAGCTTTTTAGTAAGAATGAAAAAGAGAAAGATTCCTTAATGCAGACTGTGAGACTCTTCAGCAAAGATATAGGCATGGAATTTGGCATAGATAAGTGTGCAATATTAGTCATGAGAAGGGAACATGTAGTCAACAGTGAAGGCATCCAATTACCAGATGGCCAAACATTAAACTTATTGAAAGGAGGAGAGAGTCATAAGTATCTAAGAGTATTAGAATTTGACAGTACTAACTACAGAAATGAAAACCAAAATTGAGGAGTACATCAGAAGGGTGAGGAAGCTAATGGAGTCAAAACTAAATGGTCCGAATCTAGTGAAAGCTGTAAATGCTTGGGCAGTAACATTACTTAGATCCTCCGCAGCTTTTGTAGATTGGACAAGAACTGAATTAGCAAAGCTAGACAGAAAAAATAGGAAGGAACTCAATATGAATGGAAGACTCCATCCAAGGGCAGGAATACCTACCTAGAAAAGAAGGCGGAAGAGGGTTAATATTAGTAGAGAACTGTGTGGAGTTAGCTAGAGTAGATATAGACTCCTATGTAGGTAATAGTGAAGAAAGCTTATGAAAATCTGTTAGAG
>NC_043008.1:58215822-58228322 GCF_006345805.1 Octopus sinensis
AGGAACTCTTGAAAGTCAACGACCATCCAATAAATGTCTTAAGACTGTATCATGCGCGGGGAAATAGAAATAATCGGACTGAATGCTCGATCGCGCGGTTAAACCATTGGGGGTGAAGGACTCCTCGCCTTTGTTAGGGCATTCTTCTAGGAGAAGGTAACTCAGGTAACTGGGATAACTCCGAAAAAAACCTGCTGCTCAGTGGTTACCGATGATGTTGACTTGTTCTTCTTTTCGAATTATGCCTGCTGTTGCTTAGTGAGTGGGATTGACTCAGTGCACAGCCTTTCCTCACGTAAAATAATCTTCTTGCATAGGCATTGCACGATAACAACATTGATTAAGCTTCGTGCAATGGCCATACTCGATAATGAGGGGGTAGCCACCATGTATGTATGTATGTATGTATGTATGTATGTATGTATGTATGTATGTATCAATATATGTACGTGTCTATATGTCTGTCTGTCTATCTATCTATCTATCTATCTATCTATCCATATGTTTATGTATGCATCTCTCTCCTCTTTATATATATATATGCACACATAAATTTAAATATATATATTCATATATATATATATATATATATAATATATATATATATATAATATATATATATATATATATATATTCTGCCCAGTATATATATCACGCCTTATATATATATATATATTATAATATATAATATATATATATATATATTCTGCCCAGTATATATATCACGCCTTATATATATATTATATATATATATATATAATAATAAATATTAGGGAATAAATCCAAATTTACAGGTAAAAAATCAGATTTAGGATTAAATCGATTTAATAGTAAAATATTATAAAATATTATTAGAGACAAAACCACTATTTTGCAAAACAAACAAGGAAAGACTTAATCAATACATAAAATTTTAATAAATAGTCAAAAAAAAAAAAAAAAAATTGACTATTTATTAAAATTTTATGTATTGATTAGTCTTTCCTTGTTTGTTTTGCAAAATAGTGGTTTTGTCTCTAATAATATTTTATATATATATATATATATATATTAAGGCGTGGTATATATATATTGGGCAGAATATATATATATACATATGTGTGCATTTGTGTGAGTGAGTGTGTGTGTGTGTGTGTGTGTGTGTGTGCGTGTGTATTTAAAATACATATATAGGCATATAAACACACCTCTGGCATTGCTAAATAGATGTATTTGACAGCCATTTATTTATGTTTACCAATTTTTGTGGAGTTACATGATCGACACACCATACTGCAATACTAAAAGCAGCTGAATATTGACTATGGTACACGTTTGCATCGCTACCATAGTTTTACAATTGATATGCACGTCAACAAAATGTGTGTTGTGTGTGTAAATATATATATATATATATGTACAGATATATATATATATATATATATATATATATATATATATATGTACAGATATATATATATATATATATATATATATATATATATATATATATATATATATATATATATATATATATTATATATACATATATGCGCACACATATACGCTCATATATATAACAAGGTAAAAATACACTCATCTATGTATATATATATATATTATATATATATATATATATACATATAAATACTTATGTATATGCATATTTATATATTTTGTATATGTATGCATACATATGTATATATATATATATATATATATATATATATATATATATATATATATATATATATATATATTATATATATATATATTTATATGTATATCTATCTATCTATTTATGTGTTTGTCTTTCTGTCTGTCTGTCTCTATCTATATTTGCATATTTTTGCATATTCAACCAAACTGTATTTTATTTCTGCTTTGTGAAAATGGTTTTGTTATATCGCCGTTTTTGCTAGGATACACGGCCAATGTGTTTTATTTTTCTTGAAGTTATAATCGGAATTACAAATAGAAAATCGAAAAAATAAAATACGAAGGGACTCTTGTCAACCAGTCCACATCTACATCTCATATACACTCGCAAACACAGAGAAAAAAAATAGACACACATATACCTACATACAGGCATAAATACACACACATGCAGCGTACTTGGCAGTCTGGTTAAGAAGTTTACTACTCAATCACGTGTTTGTTCGGCTGACACCTTGTCAGTGTATTGGAAGTAGAATGTATTGGGGTCACGAACACTGCGTAGAGTTCATTCGGCGTTAGTGATTGTAAGGATAAGGAATGTTTTTGTATGTGTGTCACCATTGTGATGAGTTCGATCGGTTCAATATCAATGAAAAGAGCACAACTTCTGTTGGAATTTTAAATACCAAGATATTGATCTTTTTCCGTTGGAAAACTGTATTAACTCTACCTACAACTAACAACAGAGAAAAGCTGCTTACACGATGTTATTTTATTTTATTTATGCGCCCTTTTCAAGCCTAGCCAGGCTCATGGGCCCGGTTTCCCGGTTACAGTGACGTATGTGTTCCCGCCAGCTGGACGGGACGCCAGTCCATCGCAGCGTTACTCAAGAAACAGGAAGAGAGAATGAGAGAAAGAGTACAACAGGGGTCGCCACCCCACCGCCGGAGCCTCGTGGAGCTTAAGGTGTTTTCGCTCAATAAACACACATAACGTCCGGTCTGGGAATCGAAACCCCAATCCTCCGACCGCTAGTCCACTGCCCTAACCACTGGGTCATTGCGCCTCCTTCACGAAGTTAGATTATTCAAAATTACTACAAGATTTTGTTGTAACCGTCACTATGAATTTAGCAAGTAGCTGGTTTAGCTGCGTAGTTGTCGTCTTCCATTGCTTTTGATGCCGTTCCTAAGCGTACGCCACAACTACTTTTTAGTGGGAAGAGAATGTCCTGTTTATAGTTATTTATTTCAAACAGAAAACGTTGCCAAAAGATGGAATTGTTAATGAGATCTTGCTTTACTATGTGTCTGAATGGTCAGTTTCTTAATGATGTCATTAATTATTAAGTGAATCGCGTTCGTGTAGTTTAGTTGATTTTGAATTGAATCCGAGTTCGATTTCTAGGGAGTAAGTTAGTGTTTGCCAAATATTCCAGCTACAGATTTAAATTCGCTGCGTGGGACATTTTGGAAATTGTCTTCTACCATAGCTTCAGGCAGGTTGATAAATGCCTTGTGAGTAGAATTTGGTAAACTGCAAATGTGTAACATTGTGTCATATAAACACACACTCAGTGCACGTAAATATATGTTTATATAATATTTATATATATATATGAGTGTGTGCGTACACGCGCACACACATACACAAACAGCCTGCACATATCCAGAAGTTGATGAAAGGAGCTATAGAAGGGAAGCAATTCTCATGTTTTGATACTACTTCCGTGTTTGTGAAATCGTTGTATCTCTGCCGTAAGGCTTCATTTCCACACGCGCCAGCTTAATTCAATTCGTCCTTAGTCGAAAGACACCTGTTGTTATCTCCTGTTATTATTTTTATTGTATTTATATTTGTGTAATATTGTCCGTTTTTTCCGTTCTTGTTTTTGTATACATTCGCTGATTTCTTCTAAGGAATCTAATGCTCATAGCTTAGTTTTTCGTTGGGGCTGGCCAGATTGGAGCCATCTCAAGAACAATCAGCCGAAATTGCGAGGATAATCTGGTTCTTGACTGAAGGTAGAAAACTTCGAATGACCCGTCCGTGTTTTCTTTGTATCGTCTATATGATGTTTTATTATCTCTTTTTGTATCACCTAGTTTTCCGGATGTTTTGCGTTCTTGTCCCATTTTGTATTTTATATATAAATATATATATATACACACATACATACAAATGCACAGACACACTTACACACATATATATAGTACTAGTGCATTAACCATGTTTAGTTTCAGTGCTATTACATACTCCGGCATAAAGCTATTAATTTTAATCTAGGCTAGATATTTTGATTCATAGTCAACACATTTGTGAGGAGAAAAGTAGATATCAACTGGATAATTTTCCCCTCTGTTGAGATTTCACTAGAGTCTTAGCACCCTCTTTAACTATCTACAGAGAAACATTATTCATCCAATAGTAAGCAAGAGAAGTAAGTACTGGCGTACAACGCATATACACTATTAAACAAGTCCCTACTAAAATATGATTAATGATACAAACATTAAGAAAACATTAGGCGACATCACATGTATTATAATTCCTTACTAAAGTATGGTTAACGACGCAAGTCTTTAGAAAAAAATTGTGGACAACACATGTATACTATAAAATAATTCCTTACTAAAATGTGAGGAATGATGCAAGCGTTACTCATAACGCAGAGCAGTGCTAAATAATGGCAGAGACAACGAACTAACGTCATAAACTAAACAGACATGTAACTGATGGTGTATAAATCTAACTGTCAATAATAATCTATTTCTGGAGATAACGTTGCCATAAAACAGACAGAAAAGTCTACACAAATTCGTATTAGTCAACCGTGAAAGCGGCAGTTATACACGCCAATAACTTTTCATACTCTGATAGTGAGTGTGTGAAAGTCTGAAATATTGACGGTAGATTTAGGGGATTTTACTTTTCCAAACGAATGGAAAAGGAACTCGAAATTATAGAAAAAAAAAGAAGAAAACGATAAAAAATATTAACAGGCGAAACTAGGACAGTGTTGTGTTTTCAATACGTATGATAAAAAAAAAACCGCTTGCATAGACACGAATCGCTATCATTCTCTTCCTCTCCCTCTCTATGTGTCTGCGTATTTCTGTGTGTATGTGTGAGTGTGTGTGTGGGGGGGTATGTGTGTATATGTGTGATTGTGTGTGAGTGTTGTGTATTCTTTGTGTATATACAATTGTACATTATTATTATTACTACTCTTAAGGTGGCGAGCTGGCAGATTCGTTAGCACGCCGGGAGAAATGCTTAGTGGTATTTCGTCAGCCGTTACGCTCTGAGTTCAAATTCCGCCGAGGTCGACTTTGCCTTTCATCCTTTCGGGGTCGATTAGATAAGTACCAGTTACGCACTGGGGTCGATATAATCGACTTAATCCTTTTGTCTGTCCTTGTTTGTCCTCTCTGTGTTTAGCCCCTTGTGGGTGGTAAAGAAATAGGTATTTCATCTGCCGTTACGTTCTGAGTTCAAATTCCGCCGAAGTCGTCTTTGCCTTTCAGCCTTTCGGGGTCGATTAAATAAGTACCAGTTACGCACTGGGGTCGATCTGATCGACTTAATCCGTTTGTCTGTCCTTGTTTGTCCCTTCTGTGTTTAGCCCCTTGTGGACAATAAAGAAATAGGTATTTCGCCCGTCGTGGAGGCACATGGCCTTGTGGTTAGAGCAGTTGACTCGCAGTCGAGGGATCGTGGGATCGAATCTCAGACCGGGCGATGTGTGTGTTTATGAGCGAAACACCTAAGCTCCACGCGGCTCCGGCAGAAGCTAATGGCGAACTTCTGCTGACTCTTTCGCCACAACTTTCTCTCACTCTTTTCTCCTGCATCTTGCAGCTCATCTGCGACGGACCGGCGTTCCGTCCAGGTGGGGAACCTATACGCGAAGGAAACCGGAAAACCGACTCTATGAGCCAGGCAGGGATTGAGAAGGAACAAACAATCTCGCCTGTCGCTCTGTTCTGAGTTCAAATTCTGCCGAGGTCGACTTTGCCTTTCATTCTTTCGGGGTCGATAAAATAATTACTAGTTGAAGACTGGGGTGGATGTTATCTCCTCTCCTACAATTGCTGCCCTTGGGGAAAAATTTGAAATTATTATCATTATCAGTCATCTCGCCTAATGCGGCGAGGTTTTAGAATCGTTAGCGCGTCGGATAAAATGCTCAGAGTATATCTTCTGGCTCTTTCTTTTCAAATTCAACCGAAACTGACTTTGCCTTTTATCTATTTGGGGTCGATGAAATAAGTACACTTAATCAAGGGAGTCGATGTAATCGTTTCAACCCTTCCTCTAAAATTTCAAATCTTGTGCTAAAATTTGAAATCGTTATTACTCGTGGCGCCAAAGAATGAGTTTTGGAATTTCAATTCGCCGTCATTTTCACAATAACTTCTGCTGACACACATAGGTGCAACACACTAATCACCAGGCCATTATAGTCACAACAGAAAAAGCAGAAAGACGAAACAGCGCGCCTGTGAATCAGAGGTTGAAGTTTATCCGTGAATGACTGAATGAGAATCAGTCACATAACCTGTGGTTAAATTCTCTATAGATGTCTGTGGGTATATGATGTGTTATAAATTAATCAAACTGTACTGCGTGTATTCGCGGCACATACAAGGGGGTGCTGAAATGTTCTTGGCTTTGGGTGAAAGAAAATACAGGAGGATCATTATTTATGATTTTATTGAACATATTTCCATCTCAGAGTCACACACTTATTGCAACGGTCCTTCAGTTTTTCTAAGCCCTGTAAAAGAACTCTGAAAGTTGGGCCTCCAACCAGGCTTTTGCGAGACCCTTAATGCCAGGAAATTTTCAGCAAAGTTCTCAAAATATGAATGAAAGGTGTTATCTCTTAGTCCGCTGACTGTGGGCAGCAAGCACTTTGTTAAACAAATGCTGTGTTAAACAAAATTGCAATGTCAAAATTAACCTTTGTAATATATGCAAAAGGCATGAAATTTTGGGAGAATGAGATAGTCGACTACTTCGATCCCAGTGATCAACTGGTACTTATGTTATCAACCACAAAACGAAAATTGAACCTCATCATAGTTTGAACATAAGAAACAGAAGAAATAAATACAGCAAAGCATTTTGTCCGACACGCTAACAATTCGGCAACCTCGACAGAATAGTGATAAGCTATATCAAAATAATATAATTACGCCTTCGTTCTTGAGTCATTCTTCTTTAATTTGGCAAGAACGGAGACAGATACGTATCAATGAAGAAGGCAGAATAACGTTAAAACATGAGAGTAATTTAGATCTGTATTATTGCTCGGAAAAATAAAAGATATCTATCATTAAATAATATTAGTTGCTCTTGATGCATATTGATTTTTAAAGAGTGTTTTAATCATCCATGCACTAAATTTATTGATACAGTTTACCATTTGTCATGTCTACACACACACAAACACACTTACAAACACACAAACACATATTCACACACACAAACACACATACAAACGCACACAGCCAAAACAGAAATATATAAATATATCTTTGAATGTATTTATATTTATTTGATTGTATTTATATATATGCATACACGCGGCTGCATACAGACATATGCACAAATACATTTACTCATAGAGCATATACAGACATATATATATACTAACACACACAGCACCCCCATATAAATATGCATATATATGGGTATATATGTTATATATATATGTATATATATATTAATATATCTTATATATATATCTTATATTATATATATATATATATATATATATATATAATATATATTATATATATATATATATATATATATATATTAACTTTAATATAGGATAAATTTTTTCCCTCCAAAATTCAAAGTGGCCAGCATATTAAAATACCTTTAAAGTTGCAAATTATAAACAAGGGCAAAAGAAAAAGATTTCTATGGAAATATGCAGAGAATAGACTTTAAATCGTCAACCACTACATTACAATATACAACATACATATATACAATATACATATATATACAATATGCATAGGCGCAGGAGTGGCTGTGTGGTAAGTAGCTTGCTAACCAACCACATGGTTCCGGGTTCAGTCCCACTGCGTGGCATCTTGGGCAAGTGTCTTCTGCTATAGCCCCGGGCCGACCAATGCCTTGTGAGTGGATTTGGTAGACGGAAACTGAAAGAAGCCTGTCGTATATATGTATATATATATGTATGTGTGTGTGTGTGTGTTTGTGTTTGTCCCCCTAGCATTGCTTGACCACCGATGCTGGTGTGTTTACGTCCCCGTCACCTAGCGGTTCGGCAAAAGAGCCCGATAGAATAAGTACTGGGCTTACAAAGAATAAGTTCCGGGGTCGATTTGCTCGACTAAAGGTGGTGCTCCAGCATGGCCGCAGTCAAATGACTGAAACAAGTAAAAGAGTAAAGAGTATATGTACAGTATACATACATACACACACAGATATAACATATGTATACACACCCAAAACACACGCGCGCACACACAGATAAAAATATAAACAGTTGTTTTCCTTATATTATTATATATATATATATATATATATATATATATATATATATATATATATACGTGTGTGTCTTTGTGTGGTATACTTGTGTTGTGTATATTTGTATACATGCATGTGCGAGGGTATAGGTGTGTATGGATAGAACTATACGTAATTCTCCCGTACTTTCACATTTTACAGCCTTCCCTGTACAATTTTATATAGTTCGGAATACCCCTGTCCAATCTCCAATAAAATTACCACTAATGTGTGTGCGAATATATATGCAGGTATGTATGTGGGTGTACATATGTGTGTGTGTCTGTATGTGTGTGCGTATGAATATATATATATGTATTTGTATCTGAGTGTGTATGTGTAAGTACATGTATATATATATATAAATATATATATATATATAGCCATGATTGACCGCTAAATCCATACACTTGTTTTATTTTCTGTTTATTCCCTCGTGATCCTTTCTGTTGAAGAGCATAGGCTCGAAACGTAAAAGACTTGTCACCTTCCTGAGCGTCAAACTAATACACTTTCTTGTTGTTTATACACGTCTTCGTCTTTTGTTTTTCTGTAAATTTCAACTATATACATACCACACACACACACACACACACACACACACACACACACCACACACACACACACACACACACACACACACACACACAATTATATATATATAAAGATGGGACATGTGCGATTTTGTCGCATAATTATACGTAATTTTTTAGCGTACCCACTGATGAAAACTTCGCCTAGCAAATTATTTTTTTGCTAATTAAAAGTTCGAAACCATGGTCCGGTAAAAAATATGGTAAATGTTTTACTTCTTCTTCTTCTTCTTCTTCTTCTTCTTCTTCTTCTTCTTTTTCTTCTTCTTCTTTTAATTTTTCTCATCTTCCTTCCTCTTCCCCTCTTTCTACTTCTCTTTCGCTTCGTCCATTCTTTTTTCTCCCCTTCTTCCCTTTCTCCTCCTAGACTTATATGCATTCACCCACTTGATTACCCTACCCCCATAATATCTTCACGGATCCATTCCGCATACACAATTTTAATCTTTCCTTTTGTATTTCGTCCCGGTACTTTCCTAACAACAATGTCTTATAGACACACAATGTAATAGCATGACTTTGATGCAAGTCTGGAGAAGTGTCTCTCCAAAGTCTAAAACCGCAAATATTACGTAATTTTTTCGTGTAAACTGGGGTGGAAAATGGAGATGGTAGGAAACATATGTAATTTATAATTAAAAGATGTGCTAAGGAATTTTCTTTATCTTTTCATTGGTGTATAAACATATATATATATATATATATACAAAATATTTATATATATGCTTATAGAAGCGTATGCATAATATATATATGCATTGACATGCACACAACAAGCATACATACACGAACATAACCATATGTATATACACTCACGCACGCACAGATGTTTCTTGTAGAATGAAATATTACGAGTTGTTATAGTCTTTAAATTTCCAGTCATTTATATCGTTGCACACACATACTTTCTCCCTCACACACACACTGTCTCTCACACATACACGCACACACACACACACGCACACACACCACACACACACACACACATACACACACACACTCTCTCTCACACACACGCTCACACACAGACATACGTATATATACACTAAAATATTTAGATATCACTTAAAACGTTCTCCGCTAGAAACAATTCAGAATATAAAAACAAAAGGCATTTACATACATACATACATATATATATATATGTATATATATATGTATATATATATACATATACATATATATATATATTTATGGGTATATATATTCATGAGTATATGCACACACACATATAGATACATACATACATACATACATATATATATATATATATATATATATATATGTATATATATACTTACGTGCATATATAAGTAGATGCATAGTCACATGCATGTATTTAATACTCTTATCTCTATACATCACAAGCGTGTTGATCAATAATATAAGACGCTTTCATTTATTTAATGGAAAAAGAGTTAAAAACCAAAAAAAGAAAAAGAAAAGAAAGGCAAAAAAAAATGAGTAGAAAACATTCAGAAATATCGAACAAAGAGAAAAAGAAAAAGTGAAACAAAACAAAACAAAAAAAAAGGAGGCAAAACTGTTTGTCCTTCAGACTTACAGAATAATATAATATTCTTATTGAACCTTTCGATAAACATCAGCAGAAAACAAAAATGATATCGAAATGAAAGAAAAAACTACAAATGTAAACGAATAAATAATTAAATAAAAACATCAAGTATGTATATCATTTTATAAAAGAGAAAAAAGAATTGTATCTCCACCACCCACACACACAAACACAGAGGCACACTTAAATAATACGTATATATGTGTGTATATATATATATATACTATATATATATATAATAATATTATATATATATATAATATATATTATATATATATATATAATATATACACAAGTGAATATATATATAGAGAGAGAAATATATCAAAATAAATACATTATGTTTGTGTCTATACATACTCAAATATGAACGTCCGTATGCATGTATGCATATATATATATATATATATATAATATATATATAAACATGTATATATTATAATATTATATATATATGTATATATACATGTATATATATATATATATATATATATATATATCTATATATATATATATATATATATATATATATACATACATCTATATATGCCATATGTATATTTGTATGTATATGTATATATTTGTATATATTTATAAATATATATATATATATGTATATATATACATGTATGCATATATATATATGTGTGGTGTAGGTTCTTTTTAGAGCGACTGACAAGTTGAAGATGTCTCATCTGAAGATACCTTGATAAGTCAGAACACTTCTAGTATCATCAGAGTATATATATAATATATATATAATATATATATATATATATATATATATAGATATTATATATATATGCATATGTACATATGAAATTCTACGGTGTCTCTGTTTGTCTGATGCATGAGTGTTGCATATGGTGGTTTCAAATACAGTATGATATATGTGTTTGTATATATATATAATATATATTATATTATATATATATATATATATATATAATATATATATATATGTATATATATACACTAATATGTATGTATGATATTATTATATATGTATACATTATATATATATATATATATATATATATATATATAATATACGCACACATGCATACATATTCGGTCGCTTTTGTCGATGAGTATCTATTCTTCGATCAACTGATGGGGTTACACATTAAATTAAAATGTAGCTCTGCGACAGCTCCGCAATGCCTGTACACATCTGGTCGCTGATAGCGTAATGCGTATAAAAAAGGATATGCATTCGAGTGGAATGCATTCGACACTGCATACACATGGTGGATCATACACACATGTACATGCAACGCACCCACATACACTAGTTTTAATTGTTAGTTGAAACGTATATATATATATATATATATATTATCTATATATATATATATATATTATATATATATATATGTATATATATACATATCTTCCACACATATACTTAATAATATCATATACACCCATATATAGGCACACGTACATACACACATACAACCCCCCACCTATATCTGTATGTCAACGCCATCGAAACATTTAAGTATGCTTTTAATCAGTAAAATACACTGCAAAAATTAATTATAACGCATTGTATGTATTCTCAGCACATAAACTTGATGCATTGAAAGCGTACAATATAAGTAATTCCGCTCAAATTATAGCTATTTTCACTGATTAAGAGGAGTGTTGTGCCTGTTGCTGTAGAAACCATTTGTGGGAACTACAATTAAGTTCACGATCTGGAGTGAAATGATACGAATAAACGTGAAGATAGAGAATCTATGTAAAATAGTGTTGCTTGGAATCGCATGAATATTCCACAAAATTTTCAGAACATGAATGAAGAGTGTTACCTTAGTCCATTGACCGTGGACAACCGGCACTTTGTTGCGTCTCCCAGTTGAATTGCTGTGTTGAACAAAATTAATGATATTGTAATAATAATAATTAAGGAAAGAAAATGAAAATATCACCCCCAAAAAATGAAAATGATCTGGATTCTCTCATCCAAACTTTTGTTGCTTTCAGCAAGGATATTGGAATACAGTTTGGGGGTAAATAATTGTGCAGTGGAAATTATGAAAAAAAGGGTGGAAGATAGACTCAGATGGTATAAAATGACCACAAGACGACCCTAGATCGCTGCGGAATAATGAAGGATATAAAATAAC
>NC_043008.1:58233322-58240822 GCF_006345805.1 Octopus sinensis
TTATATATATATATGTAAAACATGATATATTTAAGAACAAGAAACATTAAGTAATAGTACTGCATCAATGGTGTACAATTAGATATGCATTTGTTTTAAAGAAGAATTGACTGTAACTTCGAATTTTCGTCGCAAAGTTTAATCGATACGTTTCGGAGTGATACTTCATTTGCCAAATCACTTAATTTGCAATCATGTAATAGAACTGAAAGAATTATAACACGGAAAATTCTTTTAGTACACAGAGAAAAAAAACCCATTAGATTCACACTTCGTTTATTTCTGAAGCCGTCGTATTGTTGGATTCAAATTTTAGCACAAGACCAGCAACTTCAGAGAATGTGGTAAATCCATTACAGCAACCCCAGTACTTAACTGGTACGTATTTTATCGACCATGAAAGGATATGAAAGGCCAAGTGAACCTCTGTGGTATTTGAACTCAGAATGTAAAGACGAACGAAATGATGCTAAGCATATTTGCATGTCGTATTTACGATTCTGTCAGCTCACCGACTTAAGCCGTCGTAATATTCGTGAAATATCTGGATCAATTAAAACAGGGGTTTCCTAACCCTGGACTGCAGACTAGTACGGGCTGTAGATCATTCGCTCTTGGACATGCAGAAAGAATAAGTTCTAAAACTGTATTTCTATTTTATTGACTATCGAAGTCTGAAGAGTATTGTTGCATTATATATGTATTATATACGCATTATATTTATAATAATTAAATTGTATATTATCTACTTCATTATCTTTTGTCATGCGTATGATTCGCTGGTCAAATTGTCTTGCATGAAATCGGTCCAAGGTGCAACCCCCCCCACCAAAACAAAAAAAAAAGAAGACATGATTGGATGACTGGGAACCGCTGATCTAAGGAATTACTCGCATATTTTGGAAATTTGAATCCTAATGGGTTATTAAAGACCTTAGAATTTCCTCTTCTTTCTTTCTTTCTTTCATTCTTTCTTTCTTTCTTTCTTTCTTTCTTTCCTTCCGTTTTTGCTGAATTTTCAGACATATAGGTCTGCTGCATAATTGTCGGTTGTCTTTTGACATCTCATAAATTCGATTCTTCAGGGTGCGCATGTAAATTTCTGTTTCATTATTACATTTCCTCCATGTTTTCCTTTCCCCTTCTTTTGTCATTGCGGTTTATCGTTGTCTGGCATGTGGGAACTTCTTTCCATAGATATAGAACTTATATTTGAAATAATCCTTTCTACGATAGGCACAAGGCCTGGACTTTGTGGGGAGGGGGATAGTCGATCACATCGACCTCATTGCGTAACTGGTACTTATTTCTCCGACTTCATGAGGATGAAAGGCAAAGTCGACCTTGGCCGAATTTGAACTCAGAACATAAAGAGAGATGAAATACCTATTTCTTGACTACCCACAAGGGGCTAAACACAGAGAGGACAAACAAGGACAGACAAACGGATTAAGTCGATTACATCGACCCCAGCGCGTAACTGGTACTTAATTTATCGACCCCGAAATGACGAAAGGCAAAGTCGACCTCGGCGGAATTTGAAATGCGGCTACGCATTTCGCCCGGCGTGCTATCGTTTCTGCCAGTTCGCTGCCTTACGTATGTTAGATATTAAGGCATACAATATTAGTTTACTGAATTTCGATTCTTGTTAAGTCAATGTATTTAACCTTATGATAAACAATTCGCTAGTTAGGACCACCTCTTCAAAGAAAATCGGGATACCAGGGCCTTCTAGTTAACTACCAGTTTCCAAACCTAATTCCATCTCTTGTCATCACACGCGAACTCTTCTTCCACTCCTGTCAGTTATATCTTCTTCAGAAGCCCTTCCTTACTTGGGACTCTGTGGGGGAACCACAGGAAAGACTAGTGTGGAAGATAGGAGGGATTAATCCTGATTACATGCCCAAGACACTTGATTCTCCAGTTGGCTCCCAACTGACTTAGAGTGCATGAGAGCTTTGATCTTCGTTATACTTCCAGGCTGGTGACACAGTCTCTACGCAGTGTGACGTATCATACGCAAGCATATTAGTTTGAAAATGTTCAATTTCCTATCTAGTACCATAGTCAGAGGCTATAGCTTACTTTAATTTTGAGAAGATTAAAGAAAATGATGCTGGACAACAGCTCGAAAACTGGATTTTCATCTTCTATTGATGTAAATTTTCCGGATTCTTAATTCGAGAAAGTGACTATTAGCTTTACTAATCCTGATGTTAACTTCTTTCTCTAATCTCAATTACAACTGATGCTATTACCAAGGCACGTCTTTGCATTCTTCCAGATGTTTGTATTCTATATAGATCTAGATTTTTTTCTGTGTTTGTGTGGTAAATAGCTTGTTTACCTACCACATGGTTCCAGGTTCAGTCCCACTGCGTGGCACTTGGGCAAGTGTCTTCTACTATAGCCCCGGGCCGACCAAAGCCGTGTGAGTGGATTTGGTAGACGAAAACTGAAAGAAACCCGTTGTATATATATATATATATATATATATATATATATATATATATATATATATATATATATATACATATATATATGTGTGTGTGTGTATGTTTGTCCCCCCAATATTGCTTGACAACCGATGCTGGTGTGTTTACGTCCCCGTAACTTAGCGGTTCGGCAAAAGAGATCGATAGAATAAGTAATAGGCTAATAAAGAATAAGTCCTGGTGGTCGATTTACTCGACTAAAGGCGGTGCACCAGCATGGCCACAGTCACATGTCTGAAACAAGTAAAAGAGTAAAAGAGAGAATATTGTCCACACTCATTACTTTGCTTATTCAATGCTAATAATTAGACCTACTTTTTTATTTATTGATACTAGGTGAGATGTTGGTAATTTCTTTGCATTCCTATTTTCGTCTTCAGGCAATATACGCTAAGTCTAATATGAGCTCAAGTCTAATATTGTTCCGCACGAGTCCATATAAGGATCTAGTGACTTCTGTATTATATAATCAGCATCAAGCTGGAGCTAGACTGCATTGAAAAGAAGTCACTGTCACCTGTCTCTTTTCATATACATTTCTAATTTAAGCAAAAATTCTTAATGATATTAACATGCTTCTCAGGAATATTACATCATCGTGAGACATTCCATGAAATCTCTTTATAGATGCTGTCAAACGCCTTCTTATAATCTACAAAGATAAGGATCAGACTGTTATGCTGGTCGGCTGAGAATATTTTTCTCGATAATATACCCCCCCTGACAAAAATTTGGTTTGCACAAGATGTGTGTTTTCTGGAGCCAGCTGGATTTCCCCTAAGATGGCTATGTCAGACTTCAATCTGTTTTACTTGTGAAAGAAAGTATTTCGATACCTCTCTGATCATTATACTGAGAGAAGTTCCCTTCGTAGTTACATGTCCCCAAGTATTAGGTTCACAATTATTCCCCCATTTATTATTAAACAGCTTTAGGCATTGAGCATATTTCAATAACTTCGCACTAAATTAATTTCCACAAGTCGCTTTATTGTTCTTTAGTTGTATGATCATCCTATTAATCTCTTCAATGGGATTAGTATTAACCAGAATGAGATCATGATTGTTGCATTTTGTATCATTAAACTGTAGGACTTCGGTTAGGTTGGAAGATTTAACACGGGCTCAAAATGTCCTTTCTGATGGTTCTGAATTTCTCCGATGCCATTGAGAGTTCTTCTGTTTTTGTCTTTCACTGGTATGTTATTCCTATTTGCACATTCTGCAACTTCCGTTGTTAATCTAAGCAATGCTTTGCTATCATTTTTCACAGCTGCTTCTCGGGCGATTTTTGTAATTTTCTCCAATTAATTTTGCAACCAAGATTTACTTCTTTATCTTTAGAGTAATATTGGCAATATATAAGTAATTATAAGTATTCCTTGCTTTGTCAGTTTTCTTTTCAGCGATCTTTTCATCAATGAGTTTCCAGCTATCAGATTATTTCCAAACTTCTTCTTGTTGCTTTGTAATTCAAAGTCCTCAGTGTCATTTAAAATTTCAACCTTGTTATTTAGTTCTAATCTAAATACATTGATGATGTTTCTGTATTTTAGCTTGTAATGTCAAAAGGTTTTGGTCTTTCGGATTTCTTTACCGTTTAAAGTTTGAGCTTAACCTTGCCAATAATAAATTGGTGAACTGAGGTAGGAGATAGCTGAACCGCTGTTCGAACATCATGTACAGCAGATTTTCATCCTTTGCTAATGTAGAAAAACTCTATTTCATTTGAGGTCCTACCATCAAATGAACTCCATGTATATTTATGAGTTCTTTTATATTTGAAGCATGAATTAATAGGCGCAGGCGTGGCTGTGTGGTAAAACGCTTGCTTCCCAACCACATCGTTCAGGATTCGGTCCCAGTTTGTGACACCTTGGACAAGTGTCTTCTAATTTGGCCTCAGGCAACCCAAAACCTTGCGAGTGGATCATAACCCTGTCCTGTATATTTTCGTCACTCTTACACTTCGCGATGCAGACCTTTACAAACACAACCGCACAGATTTGTACACACATACGCACACACATACACACATATGTGTGCGTGTAGTATATGTATATTAATACACACGTATGCTTATATATTTGAATGTGCATTTGTGTCAGTGTACGTCTGTATGAAGCTATGTTAGCATATGTTAGTGTTTGTGTGCTTTTCATCCGTATTTGTATGTATGTTTACCTCTGTTCCTGTCGGTGTATTTATGTCGTTAAATAACCATGAATTTCAAGATGTCTGTATATACATAAGTATGTATATGTCTCTACAGCGTGTCGGTGTATAAATGTGTATCAGCCATCATTATATGTGGGTGTATATTGATGTGATATTACGTTTAATGTAATTCCATCTACAACTGAAATCTCTATTTAATCAAGAGTAATTTTTCTACATCATGGCTTCCTCTTATATTCAATGAATGTCTGTTACGTGTCTATTTTGAAATCTTTGATGTGCAAAAGAAGTCATCCTAAACTTAATCGATATACTTACACTTACTCTCACTGAAAGAGTACCTCTATCCTTAGAAGGTAATACTATGGGAAGTAGTTTCTCACTATTGGAAATAGTTTCTTTCGCTATGTGTAACAAAGTTTTAAAATCCATCTTTTTAAATATTAGACAAAGCAAAGGCGGCGAGCTGGCAGAATCGTTAGCACGCCGGGCGAAATGCTTAGCGGTATTTCGTCTGTCGCTACGTTCTGAATTCAAATTTCGCCGAGGTCGACTTTGCCTTTCATCCTTTCGGGGTCGATTAAATAAGTACCAATTACGCACTGGGGTCTATATAATCGACTTAATCCGTTTGTCTATCCTTGTTTGTCCTCTCTGGGTTTAGCCCCATGTGGGTAGTAAAGAAACAGGTATTTCGTCTGCCGTTACGTTCCGAGTTCAAATTCCGCCGAGGCCGACTTTACCTTTCATCATATCGGAGTCGATGAAATAAGTACCAGATGAACATTGGGGTCGATTTAATCGACTAGTACCCACCCCGTAACTGCTAGCCTTGTGCTAAAATTTGAAACCAAGGCCCAAAAATTTTGGGGAAGGGGACCAGATAATTAGATCTACCCCAGTATGCAAGCAACTGGTACTTAATTCATCGACCCTGACAGGATGAAAGGAAAAGTCGACCACGGCGGAATTTGAACTCAGAACGTAGCGGCAGACGAAATACCTATTTCTTTACTACCCACAAAGGGCTAAACACAGAGAGGACAAACAAGGACAGACAAACGGATTAAGTCGATTATATCGACCCCAGCGCGTAACTAGTACTTATTTAATCTACCCCGAAAGGATGAAAGGCAAAGTCGACCTCGGCGGAATTTGAACTCAGAACGTAGCGGCAAACGAAATACCTATTTCTTTATTACCCACAAGGGGCTAAACACAGAGGGGACAAACAAGGACAGACATAGGTATTAAGTCGATTACATCGACCCCAGTGCGTAACTGGTACTTAATTTATCGACCCCGAAAGGATGAAAGGCAAAGTCGACCTCGGCGGAATTTGAACTCACAACGTAACGCAGACGAAATACCGCAAAGCATTTCGCCCGGCGTGCTAACGTTTCTGCCGCCAAACGAAATACCGCTAAGCATTAATGAAGTCCTATAAAATGCTAGGGTATAATATGAGGCAGGTTTAGCTACTATTACTAGCATGCCACAAATCACTTGGTGGTTTTCTGATTGGTCTGTAAGTAAGAAACGTATTTAAATATGTCGAATATCGTAGCGAATGAGATAAGTTGTAAGCGAAGGACGATGGCTGCCTGGTTTCGATTTCAGGTTAATCGTAGCTCGATATTATGATTTACGTTGCACTCTCCTATGAAAAGTATATGAACGTAATAATCCCTGTTTCCTTCACGAGAAATATTAAATAAACATTTTACTTTAAATAACTATTATGTTAACAGGGTTTCGTTTCACTGGTATAGTCTGTCTGTGGAAGCGCAATGGCCCAGTGGTTAGGGCAGCGGACTCGCGGTCATAGGATCGCGGTTTCGATTCCCAGACCGGGCGTTGTGAGTGTTTATTGAGCGAAAACACCTAAAAGTTCCACGAGGCTCAGGCAGGGGATGGTGGTGATCCCTGCTGTACTCTTTCACCACAACTTTCTCTCACTCTTACTTCCTGTTTCTGTTGTACCTGTATTTCAAAGGGCCGGCCTTGTCACTCTCTGTGTCACGCTGAATATCTCCGAGAACTACGTTAAGGCTACACGTGTCTGTGAAGTACTCAGCCACTTACACGTTAATTTCACGAGCAGGATGTTCAGTTGATTCGGATCAACCGGAACCCTCGTCGTCGTAACCGACGGAGTGCTTCCATCCATAGTCTATCTATCTATCTATCTATCTATCTATCTATCTATCTATCTATCTATCACATACATATGAGAGGGATGACCACTATGTGGACAACCCTTATGCTAGAAGTAGATCCGCAATGGTCTTACCACTAAGGAATGTTCTCAAGAAAATTCCTTAGTGGTAAGACCATAGCGGATCTACTTCTAGGACAAGGGTTGTCCAAATAGTGGTCATCCCTCTCATATTTATGTAATACAATTTACTGAACCTACAGATTTTTATATGCTAGACCACTGATTTTAAATTGATGTTAATCAAATTAATATCCAATTTTCATCCTTATTTTAAATTTAAAATTTAAATATCTCTCTCTCTCTCTCTCTCTCTCTCTCTCTCTATCTATCTACACACGCATATAAGCGTGACTCTTTTGGAAGAAGTTTGCTTTGCTTCCCAGTTGGTTCCGAGTTCGGTCCCACTCTGTGGAATCTTTGGCAAGAGTCTTCTACTATAGCCGACCGAAGCCTTGTGTGTTGATTTAGTAGACTAAAACTGAAATAACCCTATATATATATATACTAGCAGTATCGCCCGGCGTTGCTCGGGTTTGTAAGGGAAATAACTATAAAGCATTTTTAGAGAGTTATAGCCAAAAAATAGCAAAAAAATGGAAAA
>NC_043008.1:58243322-58253322 GCF_006345805.1 Octopus sinensis
ATGAGATGTATTCAGAAGGAGCAGCAGATTTCGACTAATGGGATGCAGAACTGCAATTATGTTGACAGCGAAGAAATGAAAAATAATTTCAAAGTAAACAAATGTAAAGAAACGAATCAAGGAATTCATTTTAAGCAGTTAAAAAAATTCTGTCACACTGAAAGTAGAAAATCTAACAATTTCAATTAATGAAAACTAGACACTTATTGAGGAAGAAAAATCATTAGCCTAATGATTAATTCTGGTAAAGAAAGGTAGGAAAGTTTATTCTTTAATTTAAATTAGGTATTAAAAACTTTAATTGTTTCCTTCATGTCCAAGGTAAACCTTTTGTGTTGTCGCACACAACTTAATATTTCCTAATCATCGGAGAATCTTACGCTGGCAGGGATTCGCAAAGAAACTAATTGTGGTATCTATGGCATGAAATCTCTTAATGTAAACTAATCCGTAGAATCTCTTACTGATAAAAAAAAAAAAAGACTGATAGAAATTTAATGTTCAGCTCTTTCAATTCCCCAATATAAACATTGAAAAAAAAAAAGAGACATTTTAGAGTTGCGTTAACACATTTAACAAAACTTGAAACAAGAGACAAGAAAAAAAGTAAACAAATAAACAAAGGAAACAACAAATATATCGAATTGTAGAGCTTGGCATTTATAGTTGAATGCAAAAATAGCTCTCGAAAGGGACAACCATTTCAGTAGAATATTGGTTTTAAATTTTGGTGCAGAGCCAGCAATTTCAGCGGAGGGGTAAGTCAGTTACATTGATCCCGGTATTCAACTGATATTATTTTACCGACCGCTATGGGATGAAAGGCAAAGTCGACCTCGGCGGAATTTGAACTGAGAATCTGAAGGCGGACGAAATGCCGCTAAGCATTTTACGTGGAGTGCTAACGATTTTGCCATGTCGTCGCCTTCAATTCTAATACAATGTTAAATGAATGTTAAATGGCGTAGTTGATAAACATTATCATTACAACCATTTTGAAATTATAACTCGACTTGGAATATTGTCAACTTGAAATAATTTCTGAATCAAGGTCCTTTACTATGTCTTTGTTCTCGAAGGTCGTAATGAAAGCATTAAATGTGAAGAATTAGCGAAACACAAGTAAAAAATTTGTCCGAGAAGAGATTGGATAAATGAGCCAATACGGAACTGATTAAACAAAGCAACTTTTGCGAAATGTCTGACGGTCGAACATGAACAAAGACGTGATAACCAAAACTACACATTACACAAAGTATTTTTCTTGATATATATTAGGTCCCATTGAATCGTTTCCGCTTAATGTATCTAAAATGCTTTTTCTATGCATAACATATCAAACAGATCTGAAGGGACCTTTATAAAGTAGAGAAAAATTCTCGTAATAATCGATGCAACTTCAAAGCAGCTATAATCTTCATAATGTAATCGACTAACTGCAAAAAGATATTAAAGTGTCGTAAATGTTTCTAAGAACGTTATAAAAGTAATAGCATCAGACAACGACTTCACTTCATTAACTACGATTCCAAGTCTATTTTCTATACACAAAGAACTTTCGTTATAACAAATTCTCTCTAAAGGAATGCCAAACAATTCAATAAAATAGCAAGTCACAGAAAATAACAATGGTTCAAGGTTCAAGGAAACGCCTGAAACGAACTTCAAAAATTCTTTTCGACAAAAATATCTCAGAGTAACCGCTTTTTTTTTAAAAATTTGCAAGTTATTGACAAACTATTCTCATTCAAATTTTAGTGTCAAAAGAAAAAAAATTCGATTTTCAATTTGTTTTCCAAGAACTATAATCTGAAGCTGTATGTTGAAATCAATATGGTTATATTCAGGAAGAAAAATGATTAACCCTTTTTACTATAAACTTCACCGCTACTTACTCTATCAACACCGGAAGGATAAATGAAAACGTCGACCACCGTGGCATTTGAACCTGTAAAATGTGCCATAAAGCATTTTGTCTAGCGTACTCACGATTCGGTTAGCACGCCGCCTTTGTAACGTGTATAAGTAACGGATCCCAATAATATATTAACCACCTTTGTCTCTTTTTACTTCCCTTTCTTTTTCAAAACAGTCCCCTCGCAGATATTTTTGGCTACTCCAGTCCTTAGGTTTCTCAACGGGTATACATTTTCCTTTTTAAATGCATGGTTTCTAGTTTATAATTGTTCCCGAATATTACAATATAGGAAATTCATTCACCCCACAAATAAAATTATAATATTGTAGAATTAAAATGAAATATATTATAGAGATTGAAGCACTAAAGCTCATGAAATACACTGAAATGTAGTTAACTTTAAAAACACTCAAGTTGATAAATATAGATCAAAGTCCAGTTTAATAATTTGATTTCATGTTCTAAAAATATTATAGTAAAAAATCCATAAAATTTCCGAAGTCAATCGAAGACGTCATACAGAATCATATTGGCCGCATTGATTATTTTCAACAAATTATGGCACGTGACAAAGGCTCGGTAAGTGAAAGTACTCCGTGAATCATTTGTCAGGATTGATGAAAATGTGTAGGTGTGTGAATGAGTAATACTGTTGAGTTAGTTTTTCCTTAGCTAGAGAAAAAAGAAGGAAACATCCTGTAAAATAAAACGTTTTGTAACAATTAAAAGAATCCACATTAAATATCCACCCAGCCATCTTCTCTTCCCACTACTCCTGGGGTTGTTGTGAGTGTAGAGCCCCAGTTACCTTCTCCTTAAAAAGCAACCATCATTTGATTTCTCGACTCGACTCCCAAGCACGACCAATTGAAACTATGGTTACTATCCAAACATCTCGTTCTTAGTCTAATCCTTCGTCTCCTGCCGATTGGCTCGGCTTGAAGAACCCATTTTTGCGACATTCTAATTCGTAGCACCAGAGCTGTGACTTCTCAGTTCAGAGAAGAAGCGACTTGATATGGAGAGACTCTAAACTGCGAACTACTCTCTTTTGAGTAACATTATTCCAGAGATCCTTCGGATGAAATACGGTTTCTTCACCAAGTGGCATTTATCTAATGCCCAAACGAGTTTGATATTATGAGGCGTGCTGACAGAATCGCTAACATGCCAGACAAAATTCTTAACAGCTTTTCGTCCGTCTTAAAGACTGAGTTCAAATTCCGACGTGGTCGACTTCGCATTTTATCCTTTCATAGTCGATAAAATAAGTACAAGCCAAGTACCAGGATCGATGTAATCGGCTTACCCCTCCCCCAGAATTTGCTGGCCTTATGTCAAAAAATTGAAACCAATATTATAAAGGGGTGATCTGGTAGAATCGTTAGCGCGCCGGGCCAAATGCTTAACGGCATTTTGTCCGTCTTCACGTTCTGAGTTTAAATTCTAAGGTTGACTTTGTCTTTTTTCCTTTCGAGGTCGATAAAATAAGTACCAGTTGAACACTGGGACCGATGTAACCGACTTACCCACTCCCCCACCCCAAATTGCAGGCCTTGTGGCAAAATTAGAAATCAGTATTACTTGTGGTAATGCAGTGGAAAAGAAGGTACTTCAGCAGATAGTAGTGTCTAGCTGAGGAGTAATCCTGCGATAACGAAGAAATCTTACTAGACATGACCATTTCAAAGACTGAGTTGAAACAAATTCGTTTAGCAAGAATATCAACATAGAAAAGGAACCACGAAACACAACAAAGATACACTAGGAATATATATATCATGTTGTACCATTAATCCCTACTCATGTTTTTTTCTATCTCCGTTTTTTTTCGTTCTTTCTTATTTTTCCCCTCTGAATCTTTTTCGTCGAAGAGCGTTGGCTCGAAACGTCAAACACTTTTCTATTCTTCCTGAGCGTCAAACTAATACACCTGCATGTTGTTCCGTCACCTGTTTTCGTCTTTTGTTTTCTGTAAATTTGAACTATACATGCATATGTATTTTCATATGTATACATTTATTAGATATATGCACATATATTATATACATATATATATTATATAATTGTGTATTATGTATATTTATATATAGGCATACTTGCACTATCTTTTGCTTAATATAAAGAAGAAACAGCATACACCAGCAAAACTTCATTCTGTAGATGGGACGAGAAAGGACTAAAAATATTGATGTTTGATTTACGAACTTTATTGTTTCAAAACAATCTCTAAGGAACTTCTACGAAGTACGAAAATAATATCTTGGTGAAAACGATGAGAATATAGTAGAGTAGTATTATAATGCATGTCTAAAAAAGAAGCCGTTCTTCCCATCCAACCTATATATATATATATATATATAATATATATATATATATGTAATACGCACTTATAAATGCCTACAGCCATTTTCATAAGATGTCAAAGCATACATACATATATAAACCGTATACAAATATTAAAAGAACTGCAAACGCCACAATTCTTCAGTGTGAGATTTTTATGTATTATATTTTGGCACGACGCATTTATTTTTATCTTATTTATGTCTTCTCTTAAATCGTGATAAATTCAGTTAGTTTCTTTGCCATCCTTGGCCATGGGTCATATATATATATATATATATATATATATATGAAAGAAAAAAAGAAAAATAATTTTACTATTATTTTTTTTTTTTTATTATTGGGAAAAAATTTCATTTTTCAAGTAAGCGCTTTTAAGATGATGATTCCATTCGTGTTATGTAATTATTTTGATAGAATTTCTTTTTATTTTAAACTCTTATCTACCTACCTTGTATTTCTTTTTTGATTTTTCTGCAATATTTTTAAGCCAGTCATAAGATGTTATTATAGATTTATTTTTATAATCCATTTGTATATGTGTGCATCTATCTATCTATCTATCTATCTATCTATCTATCTATCTATCTATCTATCTATCTATCTATCTATCTATATATCTATCTATCTATCTATCTATCTATCTATCTATCTATCTATCTATCTATCTATCTATCTATCTATCTATCTATCTATCTATAACTATCTATCTACCTGTCTGTCTATCTATCTATAACTATCTATCTATCTACCTGTCTGTCTATCTATAACTATCTATCTACCTGTCTGTCTATCTATCTATCTATCTATCTATCTATCTATCTATCTATCTATCTATCTATCTATCTATCTATCTATCTATCTATCTATCTGTCTATCTACCTACCTATCTATCTATCTGTCTATCTACCTATCTATCTATCTATCTATCTATCTATCTATCTATCTATCTATCTATCCATAGATCTATTTACCTACCTATCTGTCTATCTATATTTTATCTTCCTATCTAAAAGTGTATACACCTCACCACATACACATATACGCGTACACACACATACCCACACGTACACACACATATGCATAATGCATATGTGGACCTGTGTGTTTGTGTGTGTCATCGTGGTGGCTGTAACCTTTCAAATCTTCATTATTGTGCAGAATGTTTCGTTTTGACAATTTACCAATCGAACACCCAACCCACATTCCATTATCAACGTAACAGCGTTTTTCACCAGATTAAAATATCAGAGTTGATCTGCGGGCAATAGCACGATGAAGTTGTTTCGTCTTTGCATGTGTCAAGACGAAAATATATACTGTAACCTAGCGTATTCTATTTTATGGTGTTGCCTCAGAAACGTACTCTAGAGAATGCATAACGAAAGTGTACTGGCTGAAGAAGTCTGGATGATTGTATAAATACAGATAGTAGCCTATTATGTCTTTTACGCAGCGTGTCTTTGTATGCTTATGTATATACATATATATATATATATATATATATAGATCTTTATCTGTCTATAAGAATATAGTACTTTTTATCTTCTGTATTATTTGAGATCGTGGGCTAACATTTCGATGTGACATTTAAATGTGAAATTTGATAGCACCAGCATTCCAGATATATACTCTATCTATCTATCTATCTATCTATCTATCTATCTATCTATCTATCTATCTATCTATCTATCTATCTATCTATTTATCTATCTATCTATCTATCTATCTATCTATCTATCTATCTATCTATCTGTCTGTCTGTCTGTCTGTCTGTCTGTCTGTCTGTCTGTCTGTCTGTCTGTCTATCTATCTATCTATCTATCTATCTATCTATCTATCTATCTATCTATCTATCTATCTATCTATCTATCTATCTGTGTGTGTGTGTGTCTGTCTGTCTAAATTATGGGTACCCTAACATTGCTTTCCTTCGATGCTACACATTGCGACAGAGTATATCTATAGATATTTAGTCACATCTGCATGTTTAAACAGTTGCTGGAGAAGAGCCAACACAGAATTGAAAGTAGTCTGGTCAATCCTTATTGTTCTATACTCGAAAAAGCAAACACACGCACACACACATACACACATATAAATATATACCTATATGTTTATATATATATATATATTATATATATATATATATATATATATATAATATATATATATGTTAGAGAACAAAGTGTACGTGCGCCGCTATATATATAAAGTACAAAATGGGACAAGAACGCAAAACATCCGGACTAGGTGATACAAAAAGGAATAACAAAACATCCAGATAGACAATACAAAGAAAACAAAGACAGGTCATTCGAAGTTTCCTTTCTTCAGTCAAGCACCAGATTATCCTCGCAATTTCGGCTGATTATTCTTGAGATTACTCCAATCTGGCCAGCCCCAAGGAAAAACTAAGCTAAGAGCATCAGATTCCTTGGAAGAAACAGCGAATGTATAAAAAAACAAGGACGGAAAAAAACGGACAATATATATATATATTATATTATTTTATATTATATTATATTATGTTATATTATATATATATATATACATGCATACATATAATACATACATACACTTGTATGTATGTATATATATATATATATATATATGTATATATGTGTGTGTGTGTCTGTGTTTACTCGTGTATAGGTTGCACACCTAATTCTGTGTTTATTTTGGCACACGATATTTTATCCTTCACGTTCAGATTCGATGTCATTACTTGCATGTGTCAACAAAGCAAACAGTCATGTTATATTAAATCATTGACATGAAATTTAAAAAACTAAAATGCAGACAATAAATATCAAGGAAAACGATACCAGTAACATAGGCAACAAGGAAATGAAATTCTGTTTCGCAAGTTTCGGCTAGAAAACAAGAAAGTATACAACGGAACATAATCCTAAACACCAACTAATATTTAATAACATTAAATATGGCGAGCTGGCAGAAACGTTACCACGCCGGGCGAAATTCTTAGCGGTGATTCTTCTGTCTTTACGTTCTGAGTTCAAATTCCGCCGAGGTCGACTTTGCCTTTCATCCTTTCGGGGTCGATAAATTAAGTACCAGTTACCCACTGGGGTCGATATAATCGACTTAATCCGTTTGTCTGTCCTTGTTTCTTCCCTCTGTGTTTAGCCCCTTGTGGGCAATAAAGAAATAAGAAACGTTAGCACGCCGGGCGAAATGCGTAGCCGTATTTCGTCTGCCGCTACGTTCTGAGTTCAAATTCCGCCGAGGTCGACTTTGCCTTTCATCCTTTCGGGGTCGATAAATTAAGTACCACATACGCACTGGGGTCGATATAATCGACTTAATCCGTTTGTCTGTCCTTGTTTGTCCCCTCTGTGTTTAGCCCCATGTGGGCAATAAAGAAATAAGAAACGTTAGCACGCCGGACGAAATGCGTAGCCGTATTTCGTCTGCCGCTACGTTCTGAGTTCAAATTCCGCCGAGGTCGACTTTGCCTTTCATCCTTTCGGGGTCGATAAATTAAGTACCAGTTACGCACTGGGGTCGATGTAATCGACTTAATCCGTTTGTCTGTCCTTGTTTGTCCCCTCTATGTTTAGCCCCTTGTGGGCAATAAAGAAATAAGAAATTGTTAGAATGGATAAAATGCTTAGCGGCATTTTGTCCGTCTTTAAGTTCTGAATTCAAATTCCGCCTAGGTGGGTCGACTTTGCCTTTTATCCTTTCGGTGTCGATAAAATAAATACCAGTTGGACACTGGGGTCGATGTAATCGACTTACTCGCTTCACCGTACATGCTGGCCTTATGTCAACACCTGAAAATAATATTATCGAGTAAAGAGGTTTCGTAGTTAGTATTTACCGGAGGACGTCGATAAACTGCAGTAGCTTATTAATTACATTCTCGAGCAAAAGTCACCTTATTGAATAATTCAGTAGATTGAGTCCGTGGGTTTCTTTGTTTGTCATCTTTAGTACTGGCTTTCTGAATCTATAGATTTATGGCATAATTGAGAATGTTTTCATTCAGCACATCTAAAATTGAAAATCGTTCTTTGACAGCGAAGCCCTTGCATATTTCCCCGCTTCGACTATAGAATTCGATAATGCTACTAAAGAAACAACCCAAACTAAATAAATAAAGATTAATAGATTCTTCTGTCTTTGAATAGAATGAAATGCTTTATACAAGACTATTTACGATGTCTGCAATAATGTTGATTGAGGAGTAAAGCTATTAGTTACAAATTTCTCTAGAATTGTCACTACCGAAACCCATTATCGGTCAAAACAAACACTCTTATTTCTTTCTTTTGCTGAAGCAATAGAAAAAAAAATCGACTGACTGACAAAATGTTGTTTGATGTGGGAATGACATTTAATTTCCATTCGGCAGAGATGAGAAAAGAAAAAAAAAGAAATCCCAAAATCGCAAAAATACAGAAAAAGCAAAACAAACACAGACACACTCACTCAAAAGATTCGTGATAATATAAGTTGTAGTCTTAACTATATTTCAATAAAATTATATAATATTCAAAGGATTTGAAATGCGTAATTACATAACATAATTAATAATTACGTAATTAGCTATCGCATTTTAAATAATAATTCGCTCCTCCAAGAAAAGGAAAATCTACAAATTAGACGCTTGATATTGAAAATCGAAGCAAATATTATTCTATAATGGTGTTCAATAAAACAAAAAAAAAAAAAAGAAGATTAAAACGACAAAAACATTCTCTAAAAATATCTACATTTCTTAATTGCTTGTGGATATAAGTATGGTTATAAATTGTTAAGAATTTTGCATCGCAATACTGAAGTCCAAAGTTCCATCCTACCGCCTGGCATTTTGTATAAGTTCTATCTGGCATAGTTCTGGACAGATCCAAGTTTTGTAAAGGAAATTTAATAAACGGAAATAGCATGGAAACGTCGGTTGCTTGCACAAGTAATTTAAAGATAAAACCCTTTTGTAACACAGCCACATCCCGACTGTATGTGTAATACTCCGCCACTAACATTATAATCTTTTCTATTCTAGGCACAAAAGCTAGAATTTTTGGGCGATTAGATCGAAATCAGTACGCAACTGGTACTTAATTTATCGTCACCGAAAGGATGAAAGGCTAAGTCGACCTCGGTAGAATTTGAACTCAGAACGTAAAGAAATACCACTAAGCGTTTCGCCCAACATGCTAATGTTTTTTATTTCTTTATTGCCCGCAAGGGGCTAAACATAGAGGGAACAAACAAGGACAGACAAACGGATTAAGTCGATTACATCGACCCCAGTGCATAACTGGTACTTCATTTATAGACCACGAAAGGACGAAAGTAAGGACGACCTCGGCGGAACGTGAACTCAGAACGTAACGGCAGACGAAATACTGGTAAGCATTTCGCCCAACATGCTAATGTTTTTGCCAGTTCGCCGCCTTGCAACTAACATTATAATATAATGTTCCATCATAAAAAAACATTGTCAAAACCGACGCTAAGTTCACTTCAACCACGTAACCACATACGTGTTTATCCTGGACTTTTTCCTTCTCCAAACCTTTTGTTTCTCCTCTCTCTGACAAAACGTAAAAAATGCACTCTTTTCCCCACATTTACCGTGTGTCACGCTAACACATTCCATATGTATGCTCTTGTTGTTTTGTTATTTCTAATGTTCGATTTGACTATACATACATACATACATACATACATACATGCATACATACATACATACATACATACATA
>NC_043008.1:58255822-58270822 GCF_006345805.1 Octopus sinensis
GTCGATTACATCGACTCCAGTGCATAACTGGTACTTAATTTATCGACCCCGAAAGGATGAAAGGCAAAGTCGACCTCGGCGGAATTTGAACTCAGAACGCAGCGGCAGACGAAATACCTATTTCTTTACTACCCACAAGGGGCTAAACACAGAGAGGACAAACAAGGACAGACAAACGGATGAAGTCGATTATATCGACCCCAGTGCGTAAGTGGTACTTAATTTATCGACCCCGAAAGGACGAAAGGCAAAGTCGACCTCAGCGGAATTTGAACCTAGAACGTAACGGTAGACAAAATACCGCTAAGCATTTCGCCCGGCGTGCTAACGTTTCTGCCAGCTCGCCGCCTATCCTAAGATTATCATTAGCATTTTAATATTGTCAATGTTATGATAGCTTGTTTATCTTATGCGCAAGATTCGTATGATTGGTAAATCTTTGTCATGCCGGATCCTCGTGGAGCTTTAGGTATTTTCGCTCAATAAACACACACAACGCCCGGTCTGAGAATCGAAACCGCGATCCTCCGACCGCGCGTCCACTGCCCGAACCACTGGGCCATTGCGCCTCCACAAGGATCCACGTAGAGTTCTAAATATCGGTTGTAAGTCAGGTAATTGAAATCGTCCCCGAACAAACAAACACAGCCAGACAGACACACCCACACACCCACGTATATGTCATGTGATATTCGATTTTAGGTGAATAATCAAAGCAGAAGAATTGCTATAAAGAAACATTATTTAAATCTAATTAAGCTAATTAACAAACGAACGATGTTTGAGCACGACGCTTCGCCGATTGTTCCATAGTAAAATATCTTTCCTCGTCTAGTGTAATATTCAAGGAAACAACACAACGCACAACATCGTCTTTTGTGATATATAGAAATGCCAAATTCAATTCAAAGAAACCATTTTGTTGAAATGCTCCTTATTTGCTGGGTATCGGAATAACGGAAACCCAATATATTAGATACCTTAATTCTATTTGAATTTGTATTCTTGCATTAACAGGTAAATTGGATGTTAGATTTGCAGCTTATATTTCTACGATTTCTCTCTATTCATTAGAAAATAAGGTATATGCCTTGCTATGAGCAAGCATTAAAATCATTCTTGAGAAACGGTTGCACCAATACTGGGCTAGTACTCTATATATTGACTCCGAAAGGAAGAAAATATAGTTTGACGCCGACGGGATTAGATCTCGGAACGAAGAGAGCTGAAACAAACGTAGCAATGTATTCTATTGGACACTAACGACTCTGTCAGATGACTATCTTTTATACAAACACGCGCATATGTAGCAACATACATACAATAAAAATACAAAATGGGACAAGAACGCAAAACATCCAGATAGACGATACAAAAAACACGGACGGGTCATTCGAAGCCTTTAATCTCCAGTCAAGGACCGGATCATCCTCGCAATTTCGGCTAATTAATCTTGAGATTGCGCCAATCTGGCCAGCCCCAAGGAAAAACTAAGCTAAGAGCATTAGATTCCTTGGAAAAAGGATCGAATGTATACGAAACAAGGACGGAAAAACGGACGACGTTAGACGAATATAAATACATAAATAATACAAAAAAAAACAACAACAATAATAAGAACAGGACATAACAATAGGCGTCTTTCGACTGGAGCCAAATTGAATTTAGCTGGCGTGTTGGGAATTAAGCCTTTTGGCACAGGGAAAAATCGATGTGACCGTGACCGTGGGCCAACGCAAAAGGCCTAGCAGTCGGCCAACGGTCTCGTAAGAAGAGAACATTTATATATGCGTGTGTGATACTCTCTCTTTCTCTTTCTCTCTGTATCTCTTTCCCGTTCTCTCTTCCTCCCCCTCTTTCTGGCTATAAACGCAAGCATGACTGTATAGTCGGGTGCTTGCTACCCAGCCGCATTATTTCGGGCCCAGCTCAAATGCGCAACACCTTGGCCAAGTGTTTTCTGTTATAGCTTCGGACCGACCAAAGCCTTGCCAGTGAATTTAGTTGATGAAGATATCTCTAAACCTGTACCTATAGCTACATACACACACACACACACACACACACACACACACACACATATATATATCTCACCATGATAACCGTGACCGACCAGGATATCATGTTGCTACACATCGCTGGTCACAATACGCTTCGCATTGTTTTAGTCGACTTTGCCTTTCATCCTTTCGGAGTCGATTAAATAAGTACCAGTTACGCACTGGAGTCGATGTAATCAACTTAATCCGATTGTCTGTCCTTGTTTGTCCTTTCTGTGTTTAGCCCCTTGTGGGTAGTAAAGAAATAGGTTTTTCGTCTGCCGCTACGTTCTGAGTTCAAATTCCGCCGAGGTCGACTTTGCCTTTCATTCTTTCGGGGTCGATAAATTCAGTACCAGTTACGCACTGGGATCGATGTAATCGACTTAATCTCTTTGCCTGTCATTGTTCGTCCCCTCTGTGTTTAGCCCCTTGAGGGCAATAAAGAAATAAGTTATATAAATACGTGTCCATGTGTGAGTGTGTATGTGTGTGTGTGTGTGTGTGTGTGTTTATGTATAGACAGTCGTGAACAACACAGACAATCCCCTTCTTCAACAAGTGGAAGATCCAAATATGTGACATTTAGAGGGAGAGAGGGTCTTCGTCTGTATTCAGATGGTATTTTATTGTTAGACCCTGGAAGGATGAAATACAGAGTCAATTTCGGAGAGATATGAATTCAGGACATAGCGAAGTAGAAGAAATATCGCAACGCATTCTGTCTGTACATAGAAAGAATAATATGTATATAACAGACTATCAGTTCTCTCCAGGTGGTGTCCTGTTCGTTTTAAACCATTCAAATGGATCATTCAATGAAAGTCAGAAGAAACCAGTGTTTTTTTACCTCCTCAGAAAACCGTAAACAACATGAACTGGGATTGGTCAGTTAGCAATAACAACAAAAACGGTGAAGAGCATGTCGCCAATTTACAATATATTCAATTCAAAGCATACTCTTTTACTTGTTTCAGTCATTTGACTGCGGCCATGCTAGAGCAGCACCTTTATAGTGGAGCAAATCGACCCCAGAGCATATTCTTTGTAAGCCTAGTAGTTATTCTATGGGCCTCTTTTGCCAAACCGCTAAGTTACGCGGACGTAAACACACCAGAATCGGTTGTCAAGCGATGCTGGAGGAACAAACATACACACACACAAATACATATACATATACGACGGGCTTCTTCCAGTTTCCGTCTACCAAATCCACTCACAAGGCTTTGGTCGGCCCGAGGCTATAGTAGAAGACACTTGCCCAAGGTGCCACGCAGTGGGACTGCACCCGGAACCATGTGGTTGGTAAGCAAACTACTTACCACACAGCCACTCATAATTACATGAATGAACAATTGATAGTATCTATTATCGTCTGTATGGAACACTTACCACTGGTCAAAAATTCCACTATTTGGATATCGAGTGCCTTACAATACTGTGCTGTTAACAAACGAGAGCAGCAGAAATCAATCGTAAGCAGAAGACACAAACAAAATGATCGATCACCAGACAAATGTCTGTAGACTCAGAAAAAAAATATTGGGCAGTTAGATAATATAATCCAGTGCAAAGCGAATAGGATATAGGAAGCACTCCGTCGGTTACGACGATGAGGGTTCCGGTTGATCCGAATCAACGGAACAGCCTGCTCGTGAAATTAACGTGTAAGTGGCTGAGCACTCCACAGACACGTGCAGCCTTAACGTAGTTCTCGGGGATATTCAGCGTGACACAGAGAGTGACAAGGCCGGCCCCTTGAAATACAGGTACAACAGAAACAGGAAGTAAGAGTGAGAGAAAGTTGTGGTGAAAGAGTACAGCAGGGATCACCACCATCCCCTGCCGGAGCCTCGTGGAGCTTTTTAGGTGTTTTCGCTCAATAAACACTCACAACGCCCGGTCTGGGAATCGAAACCGCGATCCTATGACCGCGAGTCCGCTGCCCTAACCACTGGGCCATTGCGCCTCCACGCAAAGCGAATAATAGATTCACGGACGATGAATCTATTATGCGAGTTCGTGATAGATTATTTGCAGTCTACTCATCCTGTCAGCAGAAAGTTATGCATGAGTACACGTGAGAGATTACCAACAACATTGACAGGAATAGTAAGCTGTCTTGAATTTGCGATAAATATATCACATTGCACATGGAAGGCTGTGCCTTTGTTATCCAAGAACAGATGTCGGATCTTTTCGGTTTGAACGGCAGTTTTTTCTAGCGGTGTCATATGAAATTGTCACCCATAATTATGACCCTAGTATCGATCTATTGCATTTCAATCCATTTTAGGGTTAGAGGGAAGGGTATCTTTTTTCCTTCACAAATGTAAATAAACCCAATTTGTTTCTTAAACGAGGGACATATTCATACGGCACAGAATGTTTTTTTTTTACCTCAATAGACGTCAGTGATTGGTTGAAATTGCAGAAATTGAAGAAAAAGAAACAACAAATATCTTACAAACATCCCCCATTAAACACTTAATTTCTTAATGGTGGATACAAAGATTAAAAACGAAAACGAACAACAAAAATAAATCCAAACAGTTGGCTTGTTTGAAGCAGTGTTAAACACTGATTTTTTCAGAGTGATTAACATGTTTTTTACTGAAGTTGATAACTGATAAGATAACACTAATGCTTCCTGGCGACTCTCTTCTATGTTATCAGCGTTTCAAACAGCCCAGACACATATTTACATTCAGCCCCAATTTACTTAAGAAATCGCATTTAAACATTCAGTGTTAAAAGTATAGACGGTAAAACCTCCAGATTTTGGTTCTTTAAATATGATACGAAAGAATTCGTTGATAATCGCTACTAAAAGATTTCATCCTCGAAACTTGATCCTGGCCCAACAGTATAAACATACTGAATGAGAAAAATAAAAAAGATATACGAAACTATTTTTTGAGTAAGGGTATAAACAATTACAGTTTTCGGTCTGTGCTTTGTGAGCGTAAGTGTTAAACGTAGAAAAGTACATTGTTGTCATATTACCGCAGTAATTAAAGCAGGGTGCGTGAAAATAAGGCATGCGATCGAATCTTAGCGGATTCAGACATTTTATGTTTGCTTTATGTACCTGCACGCAGTTTTTCGTTTCGAAAGACACACTGTGTCTAGCGATTCACTTCCTGCGTCCTGAGTGAAGCCTTGAGTTTTCAACATATAAATCTCTCTAAGAGGTTTATCTGAGTAAAATATATTACAGCTAGTGCCGTTCCACGTTTGTATACGCATTAAAAATGCTATATACACTATCAATTTAATCTAAGGCTGTTTATCAGTCGCTCCAAGTTTACTAATTACAAGATTCAACATTTAAAACTTCTACAGTTCTATATTTAAGAGATGAGGAATTATGTACACTATTTACATTTGATGGATATTTGTCCTCGTCTTGTTTGTTGTTAACACAACGTTTCGGTTGATATACCCTCGAGCCTTCATCAAGTGTCTTGGGGAAATTTCGAATATGGGTTCTCATTCCTAAGGCGTTTTCGATTATCATTATTATTATTATTATTATTAAGGTCACTGCCTGGAATCGAACTCGGAATCTTGGGGTTAGTAGCCCGCGCTCTTAACCACTACGGCATATGGCGTAGTGGTTAAGAGCTCGGGCTCCTAACCCCAAGATTCCGAGTTCGATTCAAGGCAGTGACTTGAACAACAACAACAACAACAACAATAATAATGATAATAATAATAATAACAACAACATCGAAAAATACCGTAGGAATGAGAACCCAGGTTCGAAGGCCTGGAGGGTATATCAGACGAAACGTTGTGTTAACAACAAACAAGATGAGGACAAATATCCGTCAAATATAAATAATGTAAATAATGTATTTAAAAATTCTTTTTGTTAATATAATTCATCTACAATACAGGGAACTGGTAGAGTCGTTAGTACGCTGGGCGAAATGCTTATCGACATTTCGTCCGACTGTATGTTCTGAGTTCAAATCCTGCCGATGCTGACTATGCCTTTCATCCTTTCGAGATTGATAAAATAAGTACCAGTTCAATACTGGGGTGGTTGTAATCGACTTACTCACCCATTCCCAATATTGCTGACCTTGTCTCAAAATTTAAAGCCAATATAATTCGTCTGTTTGTCTGATTACATATCAGATGGCTTTCACAGAAATATGTAACAAATTACCAGGTTTGCATTCTGCGACCTCCAGTTTTTACCAAGTAAAGATTTTATTAGAATTATTTATGTCTGCATTAAAATATTGGCAAATTATATTTATGCAAAGCGTTCACATTTATCATGTAAAATGATTTCCTGCTCTCGCACAAATCAATGAAATCTATTTTTACACAGTAATGCTTAAATGAATTTTAAAATAAATTTGAAAGTGAGTTGGCAGAAGTTACTGTCACGATTATGGTAAATTGAAATTACAAGACTTATTCTTCGGCGACATGAGTAATAATCGTTTCAATTTTTGGCACAAAGCCAGCAGTTTTAGGGGAGAAGAATTGTTGATTACATCGACTCCATGCTCAACTAGTTCTTATTTAATCGGCCTCGGAAGGATGAAAGACAAAATTTGAACTCACGACATAAAGTCAGAAGAAATATCGCTAAATATTTAAGTCAAAATGGTAATAAAATAACCAAAACAAAATATGGCTGCGGTAAGAAGCTTGCTTCCGAACCACATGGTTCAGAGCTTCAGTCCCACTGCATGGCACCTTGGAAAAGTGTCTTCTACTATAGCCTCCAGTCGACCAAAGCTTTGTTAATGGATTTAGTAGACAGAAAATGAAAGACGCTAGTCATGTATATCTCTTATTATAAAAGGCAGATTTTATCTGCCTCCCTTTGGGAGTTATACAAATCTACAATATAGGATTTCTTCAATTACAATTTACCTAGCATTTTTGAGAGTACAATGCATCGTGTCATGCCAGGTCCAGTTTTTAAAATTTAAACTCCAATTAAGCAAAATTTACAGAAAACTCACATTCTGGTGTGTGTGTCAAATGCTTTTCTTAGTCTGGTTTACACCACACGCAAACGCACACACACAGTGGGCAACGAATAAAATGAAAGTAATTGACTTACTGTAGTGAGTGATTCTTTCACTCTGCCTCCCACTTCCTCTTTCCACACATAGACACGCAAATATATAAATAAAATTGTAAGCTAACGTGCGTGTGTGTGAGTGTGTGTGTGTGTGTGTGTGTGTGTGCGCGCGTGTGTGTGTGTGAGGGTGCGTGTGTGTGTGCGTGTGCGTGAGTGTGTGACAGGAAAGTTTTTTACGAAGAATATAAGACCTATATCCAAGTAGCAGAAAGATAAGACAGTAAGGTGTGATTTGAGGGAGATTTGGCTGCTATTTCTACCATGTCTAGCTGCTATGTAGGGGTCTCCCTCATAGGCTCATACATACATATATACATAGATAAGACAGTAAGGTGTGATTTGGGGGAATTTGGCTGCTATTTCTACCAGGTCTAGCTACCATGTAGAGGTCCCCCTCATTGGCTCATATATATATACATACATAAGACAGTAAGGTGTGATTTGAGGGAGATTTGGCTGCTGTTTCTACCAGGTCTGTTAGGCCTTCTCATGTAAACTCAAGCTTTCTCATGCCTTGAACATAAGACCAAAGCAGAGAATGTATTCTTTTATTCTTCTGCTTTTTCCAGCCATTGGTCTGTGGCCATGCTGGGGCAATGCCTTGAAGAATTGTAGTTTAATGAATCAACTCCAGTTTTATTTTTGTAAGCATTGTACTTATTCTATCTGTTTCCTTTGTCAAACCACTAGGTGACAGGGATGTAAACAAACCAACATTCGTTGTCAAGCAGTGGTGGAGGACAATCACAAGCACAGACACGCACACACACACACATACATGCATACACATATACACACATACATACATACATACATATATATATATGTGTGTATATATATATTGCAGCGTGGAAGGTGTTTGTAAGCCATTTAAGAAACACACAAAAACCGTTACATTCACTTCAACATTTAAATTTAATTTGCCAAAATATTTTCGTCGCTTTGAGACCGCGACCTGTTCACTGACAAAAATATCGTGCTAACAGGTCGCGGTCTCAAAGCGACGAAAATATTTTGACAAATTAAATTTAAATGTTGAAGTGAATCTAACGGTTTTTGTGTGTTTCTTAAATGGCTTATAAACACCTTCAACGCTGCAACTGTTTTCGTTCCAGCACACGATCTCAGATCAAGTCACTTGCTATGCAAGTACATCTCTGTAACTATATATATATTTATATATATATATATATATATGTATATTGGTAAAAACAGTAAGATAACAAAAGAAAGAAAGAGACCTCAATATTATGTAAATAGAGGAAATCTTTATATATAAAAGTGAGGTTGTGTGTCTGTCTCCTACGATTTAGATTCCTCCCACATTTTGCGGTGCAGTTTAACCAAAACCGGGTATCTTATAGTCGTGATTCATATCGAGACCGTCTGGGTATTAGCGCGCGTCTACGATGAGTCTACGATTTAAAAAAAATTTACCATCAATTTTTCCCATTTTTAATCCATTTTTGACATATATAAGGGAAGTAACTCTCTAAAATTTATTATTAAATCTCAGAACGTAAAAAGCTACAGTAACACCCCTCCCCCTTTGTGGTTAGCCATATTGAGATGGCTATTATACTTTACATCTCTAAAAATGCTTATATAATTATTTCCCTTACAAACCCGAGCAACGCCGGGCGATACTGCTAGTATATATATATATGTAAATATAAATTAGAGGAGAACCACCATGTAGCAATTCAAAAATTATATAATTAAATCATACCATATAGAAAAAAAATAAATATACGATGAAACATATACCTATAATTAAGTAAAGTACAAAATAATAGATAAATAGTATATAAATTATATCACTGTTGAATTGCTATATGGTGGTTCTTCTCTAATTTATATACATATATTATATATTGTGAAATTTGATTTAGTATTACTAAATTGAAAATTCCCTCTAAGTTTGGAATTATATTCCCTAATATTATATATATATATATATATATATATATGTGTGTGTGTGTGTGTGTATGTATGCGTCTATGTGTGTGTGTCTTTGTGTCTATGTTTGTCTCCCACTATCAACGCATGAGAACCGGTGTTGGCGTGTTTACTTCCCCGTAACTTAGCAGTTCCGCAAAAGTGATTGATAGAATAAGTACTAGGCTTAAGAAATAAGTCCTGGGGATCGATTCGATTTGTTCAACCAAAAGCCTTGAAGGTGATGATCCAGCATGGCCGCAGTCAAGTGGCTGAAACAAGTAAAATAATAAAATAAATGTAATTGCTAAGCACTAAATTTAAGACCGAATTATATTAGGAAATAATTAATCAAATGTATTAAAATTTGATAAATTAATGGAATTGGACATAAAAATACAACATTGACTAATTTATCAAATGCAAGTATTTCTTTATTTTTATTAAAATAGGTTTTAAAATGGTTACTTGTTTTTTTTATGTTTGTTGAACAAAGAAAAATTCAAAATGCTTTTTTTAAACAAAATTATCAAAAATTTATTTTTAAAAATTGATTTTGGTTTTGGCCATTTGTACTTTAGGACTTTTTTTCTTTCTGCATGGCTGGAAACTGCTATTTCGTTTTCGTTTTTGTACCATCACACTGAATATTATTTCTGGAAGCAGGTAAGGGCAGCAAAGGATTGGGCAGGGGAAACGCCAGGCACCATCAGAAGGTTCTACATGATAACATTCAGTGCATCATTAAGCTGGCCATCGAAGTGAGGGCGCGTGGCTTAGTGGTTAGGGCATTCGGCTCATGATCGTAAGGTTGTGAGTTCGATTCCCGGCGACGCGTTGTGTCCTTGAGCAAGACACTTTATTTCACGTTGCTCCAGTCCACTCAGCTGGCAAAAATGAGTTGTACCTGTATTTCAAAGGGTCAGCCTTGTCACTCTCTGTGTCACGCTGATTATCCCCGAGAACTACGTTAAGGGTACACGTGTCTGTGGAATGCTCAGCCATTTGCACGTTAATTTCACGAGCAAGCTGTTCCGCTGATCGTATCAGCTGGGACCCTTGTCGTCGTAACCGGCGGAGAAAGAAAAAGCTGGCCATCTGAAGCTTGGTTCGTTATGGTGGTGTCACGTGCATTTCAAGTTTGATCTATGAGGAAACGTGCGGTGTGCTCAAGGTATTTTTCGAGAATGTGAACGAGATTTTTCCCCATTTATCTCAAATAGGTCGACTAATATTTACTGTATTACTTTCTGACTGGCGCCAATTAATTCATTTCTGGCCGCTTTATTGTCATTTTTCTCCTTCACTTACTTGTCAATTAATATAATTTAGAAGACGGCGAGCTGGCAGAAACGTTAGTACGCCGGGCGAAATGCTTAGCGGTATTTCGTCTGCCGCTACGTTCTGCGTTCAAATTCTGCTGAGGTGACTTTGCCTTTCATCCTTTCGGGGTCGATAAATTAAGTACCAGTTACACACTGGGGTCGATGTAATCGACTTTATCCCTTTGTCCGTCCTTGTTTGTCCCGTCTGTGTTTAGCCCCTTGTGGGTAGTAAAGAAACAGATATTTCGTCTGCCGTTACGTTCTGAGTTCAAATTCCGCCGAGGTGACTTTGCCTTTCATCCTTTCGGGGTCGATAAATTAAGTACCAGTTACGCACTGGGGTCGATGTAATCTACTTAATCCGTGTTTGTCCCCTCCGTGTAGCCCCTCGTGGGTAGTAAAGAAACAGATATTTCGTCTGTCTTTACGTTCTGGGTTCAAATTCCGCCGAGGTCGACTTGCCTTTCATCCTTTCGGGGTCGATAAATTAAGTACCAGTTACGCACTGGAGTCGATGTAACCGACTTAATCAGTTTGTCTGTTCTTATTTGTCGTCTCTGTGTTTAGCCCCTTGTGGGTAGTAAAGAAATAGGTATTTCGTCTGCCGCTACGTTCTGAGTTCAAATTCCGCCGAGGTCGACTTTGCCTTTCATCCTTTCGGGTTTCATCCTGGGGTCGATCTATTCGCCTGTCCCTCCTCCTCCAAAATTTCGGTCCTTGATCCTAGAGTAGAAAAGAATATAATTTACGTTTTGATTACAGTAAAAACTCTTTGAAAAGAATAGATTTTTTAGCTTTTATATTTTTCGAGTTTTGCCTCAATAACAACTATGGATTTGTCTGCAAAAATAGTGGGCTAGCAAGAAAATGCAAGCGCATAATTGAACTTACAAAAACTACAGGACAAGAGGTGAAAGCTTAAAAGTATTGCAGCTGGAGCTGAAGTCTGTTGTTAAGTAATTTGTCTTTTAAACAGGTTTTTCGAAAGAAAAAAATTGAAACTAAAATTAAAGAGAAGACTAGGCTGCAGTTGATGGTCTTGTGGTTAATTCTGAAGAGCCTTTTTCCTTTCCCCAATAGTACACTCTCATACGTGTGTTTGATTCAGATCATGCCCAATTCTTTATACCTAGTTTAAGAAAGATAAATAGAATGTGTCATTTGCAGAAGAGAAATTTGTTGGTCAAGCTTTATAAAAAGGGAAGGGTTTCTGAGTATCACGCGTCCAAGAGTGTTTTTGTTCCTTCTCGAGCCACGTCTGGCTCATTAGGGCCGGTTTCCCGGTTTCTTTGGCGTATAGGTTCCCCACCTGGACGGGACGCCGGTCCGTCGTAGGTGAGCTGCAAGATGCAGGAGGAAAGAGTGAGAGAAAGTTGTGGCGAAAGAGTCAGCAGAAGTTCGTCATTACCTTCTGCCGGAGCCGCGTGGAGCTTAGGTGTTTCGCTCATAAACACACAAATAGTCCGGTCTTAGATTCGAACCCGCGATCCCTCGACCACGAGTTCGCTGCTCTAACCACTAGACCATGTGCCTCCACTCAAGAGTGCTAGACTTGTAGATCGTGCAGGCTTCGTAAGTTTTGTCTCTAATGGATATAAATTTGCATTTTTTAGTGGGTGAATGTAGACATCCATTAAAGCCATTACACTATTCATCTCATTTCTGAACTAACAAAATACCACTGCCAATTTAATTCTTACCAGGCAACTTAATGTGCATCCTAATCACCCTTTCTCACTAGATGAGCGTATATTTTTTATATTCTAAATATCAGCTAAGTGGAGGCGCGTGGCTTAGTGGTTAGGGTGTCAGCATCATGATCGTAAGATTGTGGTTTCGATTCCTGGACCGGGCGACGCGTTGTGTTCTTGAGCAAAGTACTTCATTTCACGTTGCTCCAGTTCACTCAGCTGGCAAAAATGAGTAACACTGCTATGTACTGACTTCTCGTCCAGCTGGGGTACACATACGCCATTGAAACCAGGAAACCGGGCCCATGAGCCTGGTTAGGCTTTAAAAGGGCGCATAAAGTAAAATAAATATCAGCTAAGCTAAAAGTTCAAAATTTTGCAAGACTGGCTCTATCTTCATCAGCCCTCTTCCACCAACCATCATATTTTATTTTATAGAAAGTAAATATAATAAGGTCCATAGAGAATTTTCTTCATTGAAGGAGTTAGGGTCTAAAGCAGGGAATATATTTTTACATTTGAAGGAAACTAAAAACAATTTTTTATTAAATTACGACGTCAGCTGCAATATTTTAGCTTCCACATATTCTTGCCCTGTACGTTTCCATGTTCACTTAATTAAAAATATGATCGCTCTTGACTCAGCATTTGTCTTGTCCTCTTTTCAGTCCAAACTGCATCACTAGCTGTGAAGTGGTCAATATGACCATTAGCCGCACGTACTGCACTCTTATTCATATAGTAACAATATAATTGACATCAAACTCTCTCTGTTCACGATCTCCAAATAAAGCCTATCGCACGGCATAAAATCAAATGTACATAACCGACTTAAAGGAATGCAGAAGATTTGAAAGGACTAAGGTCAGGGCCCGTTGAGTTTTTAGTTTATTGCCCTATGACGTAATTGACTAGCAAAAGTGTTCATGTGTTCAATGTGCGATGGAAAGATTTTATTACTTCCTTTCAATGAGAACTTACTTCAACTAGCTATAAAGAATAGATATAAGATCTGGCAATATTCTCAGTGGAAATGGTTTTCGATTAACGGTTTTAATTATTATCCATTTTCCCTTACAATGCAATCTGGGTTTATAATTTCGTGTACTCTTTTACACCGTCTCTTCAGAATATATTTACATTTCACTTGCGTTTTAAATATCAGTTCAACGCTCTGTTTAAAAGCGAATGTAGACATATATTTATTTACAGTCTTAGTTTACCCATCATCAGTTTGTAAGAAAGCTATCTAAAATTGTATTTCGTTTTTGGATTTGGTTTGCAAGATTCTTTATATGAGTTCGTGTGTTGAAGCATATTCTGTTGTGTCTGGGGAGAGTCATTCTCATTTAGTACATTATTATTTAACACACTTACCGGTAAAATTTCCACATGTTTCTTATTTTTATTTTCTAAAGGGTCAAGAGTATTGAAAAGGTTGCAACACGCAACGAAAATTTTAGAAAATAAAAATAAGAAATAAGTGGAAATTTTACCGGTGAGTGTATTGGATAATAAGACACTAAAAGAGAATGACTCTCCCCAGACACAACTGTCTAAAATTGCAGTTCTTTAAACTAAAAGCTAAACTTAGTGGTAGCACCTTACTTTCAGTATATAGAATAACGTGAGTAAGATTTCGTGATCGAATTTCAATCTCCGTATAACAACAGGAAAACAGGGGACCTAATCTAAAAGACACACGAAAATACGAATACCTGATCTATGATATAAATTCCGTTCTGTCTGTGTGTGTGTATGTGTGTAAAAGATTATAACGGTCGTATTTTCATCTGATTTTCTCCGAACTGAGAACATACATTACTTACGTTCCACGGATGGTTTTAGACTCTTAAAAGTTTTCACATAATACGTAACGGCCTGTCTGGGGGCAGAAAACACCCGTTCCTGGGTGCAAAGTTTTGTGTTTTTTTGTTGACGGAATTACAGATAAAAGTAAGTTCATAATTTACAGAGAGAACTTCAAACATTTCTCTTAAATCCGTCCAATTAGTTAATTTCCCTGAAAAAAAGTCCTACATGGGCTTGTTTTTAATTTCACCATTGGGAGGCCCTTCGGTGCTTTGATTAGAGTCCACTCTGGTGCATGCATACACATCAAATCTTGAGTTTGGAGTTACCATCTCTTTCACCAGGTACAAAGGCACTGTAAAGGGTCTCTCACACCTCCTTTGTCTCGGCTAAAATATATAAAAAAATGTATTTGACATGGAAGTAAACATTGTCAGAGAACTTTAGTTGTAGCGTTAATTAGATGCAGACAACGTTACAAATTGAAACTTGAGATGTCTTTTCACTTTTTATCCATTGATACTTTCACTTTGTGTATTTGCATAACGTTCTGTTCAACAAAAAGATAAAGATGGAAAAATATTTTACTTAAAAATCACAAATATAATAATAAAGAATACAGCCGTTAGATATTCAACTTTCACAATTCGTAAATATTATGTCAACGTCTCTTGTATAAACGTTCGGTTGTTGAAATAATATCTAGTAAAAAAAAAACTTTAATTGCATTAACCGACAATTTTGGCATCTGAAGTAGTAGGAATTTTGTTGAGATGTAATTTAATATGGATTTAATTTCACCTAATTACACATCATCCACACAGACAAACAAACAAAGAAACAGAGAAAGATTCCCACACACACACACAAACAACAAACATAGACGAAAGTAGTTATGAAAAGGAAGCACATAGCGTTTTGTTATTAGTGTTTTGTGAATTCATTCTTCACTTCTGCTCTCTGAGGAATATACCATGAATATAGGCAATATCACATCCTCGAAAGATACTGTTATTTAAGTATTTTGCATTAACAACTTGATATTTGTTTGTTTTTCTACCACATACATACATATACACACA
>NC_043008.1:58273322-58275822 GCF_006345805.1 Octopus sinensis
CCCCCAATATCGCTTGACACCGGTCTTGGTGTGTTTATGTCCCCGTAACGTAGCGGTTCGGCAAAAGAGACGAGTAGAATAAGTACTTGGCTCACAAAAAATAAGTCCTGGGGTCGATGTGTTCGATTAATGTCGCTGCTCCAGATATGGCCTCAGTCAAATGACTGGAACAATTAAAGGAATAAAAGAATATATATATGCATATCTATATATATATATGCATATATCTATATATTATTATTATTATTATGGCCGCCCCTCGTTATCGAGTATGGCCATTGCACGAAGCTTAACTGTTTCCTGGTGCTGTGATCGAATGTGACTTTTTAGCCCACCCAAAGATCTACAATGTCTTGTACAAATATATATATATATATATATAATATATATATGTGTATACACATATACACACACATATATCTAGTTTAATGTACATAGTATATAGTTATGAGCTACTACTAGTTCCATATATTATCTAGGTAGGTTTTAAAGCACGCCTCGTGTCTCCCAGTAGTTTTCTGGCTCTGGGTACATGACCTACACAAGTAACTTGCAGAAGCCATGCGACTAGTGTCTGAAGATTACTTTAAAATCTGCCTAAGTAATATCTTCACAGCATGAAACTATCAGTAGCTCATAACTATTTACTGTCTACATTAAACAATATTTATCTCCCCATCTGATGATGGAGTAATAATTTTCGTTAATCTTACCTTAACGGAAAAGTAAACTATATATACAGGCGCAGGAGTGATTGTGTGGTAAGTAGCTTGCTTCCAACAACATGGTTCCGGGTTCAGCCTCACTGCATGGCGCCTTGGATGAATGTCTTCTATTATAGTGACGGGCCGACCAAAGACTTGTGGTTAGATTTGGTAGACGGAAACTGAAAGAAGTCCGTCGTATATAAATACACACACACACACATATATGTGTGTGTGCGTGTGTATGTTCGTGTGTCTGTGCTTGTCCCCCAATATCGCTTGACACCGGTCTTGGTGTGTTTATGTCCCCGTAACGTAGCGGTTCGGCAAAAGAGACGAGTAGAATAAGTACTTGGCTCACAAAAAATAAGTCCTGGGGTCGATGTGTTCGATTAATGTCGCTGCTCCAGATATGGCCTCAGTCAAATGACTGGAACAATTAAAGGAATAAAGAATATATATATGCATATCTATATATATATATGCATATATCTATATATTATTATTATTATTATGGCCGCCCCTCGTTATCGAGTATGGCCATTGCACGAAGCTTAACTGTTTCCTGGTGCTGTGATCGAATGTGACTTTTTAGCCCACCCAAAGATCTACAATGTCTTGTACAAATATATATATATATATATATAATATATATAGAAAATAGTAAAAAGTGAAACAACTACAGAAGGCTTAAAGGTTAAAAAATATAGGTATTTGAGTCAATATGTCTGAAGAATATTAAATATATATATATATAGTTGGAATTAAAAAACATAAAGAAAGCAAATGACGAAGACGGGTGTGTAAACAACAAACAGATGTATTAGTTTAACGCTCGGGATGTGAGAAAGTTTCGAGCCTACGCTGTTCAACAGAACGGAACATGGAAATAAACAGAGAGAAAATGAAAAAGGATTTATTGGCTGGCGATCAATCATGGCGCATGACGACACAGACACACATAACATGGGTGGCTAATTCGCAATTTCACAACCCAAAGGCAGAAATATATACGTCACTAAAGTGAACAAGGACATTTCTTGCAATACTGATGCTAATTAATGCCCTTGGCTGTAAAATTGCGAATTAGCCACAGATATTATTTATAATTTTCACACTGCCGTTTATGAAATCAGCATATGTTTTCAACAGAGAGCTTATAAGCTGATAAGGCGAGATGAGTTTAACCCTAGGCGCGGTGAGAGATAATGATGAGCATGAAGATCAGTTAAGCATTAGAATGTGAAATCATCGGAGATCTAGCTGTAACAGCTCATTAAACTAGTGTTTTTGTTTTGTGGCTATTGAGTTGTTTTGACTCCTATCTATCTCTCTCTATATATATATCATATATATAAATGACCATTCCGAAATATAACAATATATATATATATATATATATATATATTTGTCAGTGAACAGGTCGCGGATATATATATATATTTTTGTCAGTGAACAGGTCGCGGATTTTAGCGACGAAAATATTTTGACAAATTAAACTTAAATGTTGAAGTGAATCGAACGGCTTTTGTGTGTTTCTTAAATGGCTTATAAACACCTACGCTGCAATTGTTTTCGTTTCAGCACACGATCTCAGATCAAATTACTTGCTATGCGAGTACATCTCCGTAATATATATACATATATACTCTTTTACTCTTTTACTCGTTTCAGTCATTTGACTGCGGCCATGCTGGAGCATTGCCTATAGTCGAGCATATCGACCCCAGAACTTATTCTTTGTAAGCCTAGTACTTATTCTATCGGTCTCTTATCGTATCGCTAAGCTACGGGGT
>NC_043008.1:58280822-58318322 GCF_006345805.1 Octopus sinensis
TTATGTAGATTCAGAATATACAAATTTGTTTTTGGGGAAAGTGTTTTAGAAGGGGTGTGGGACGATTTTCGGAAAATACACCGGAGTCCACATCAATTTGCTTAACTTTCAGGAAAATGGATATTTTTTAATGAAATTGTCTACAAATATACCTCGGACTATGTAGATTCCGAGCATATTGGAATTTTGGGAGAAAACAACTGGGGACCATTTTTGCGAACTCTTCCCCAATTGGGGGTGTTTCGGAACAAGTCGTCTATATTTGCTACATTTTCTCTATTTTGTGCGTTTATGCATCCGTAGATTTCTACTGAAGCAACAGGCAATGAAGGCAAATGAAGCCCTCACCAGAAAACTCATGCTAAAAATAACAGCTAGATATCTGGTACACAGATGTGTATTATTAAGACGACTTATCTGTTGCATTCGATTCTTTTTTCACTTTAAGTAAATTCCCAGGTACACAGTTCTAATAGAAAGGCAGAAGACACCAGAAGCAAAAATAAGGAATATACCCGCACAGTTTAATATAGAAGTGTAAAGTATAATTTGTTACATAATCTCTACAATAAACATGATATTGAATGGAATAATTCCCCGTTTGAACCTTTTTTCATATATAATATATATATATATTATATATATATATATATATATATAATATATATGTGTGTGGTGTGTGTGTGTGTGTGAGGACACTGAGAATACGCATACCACCCCTTGTGCTTTATTTTTTATACAGATTCCGACTTTGTCTTCAACGGAGGTTCTGATATGCAAAAATCTACTTTTAGACTTTTAATACACCCACTCCTTAACTTTTCAATTTTTTTCCTGAAATTTTAAGAGTAGCTTTAAGGGTTATATACGGATGCACAAACGCACAAAACGGAGAAACTGAAACAAACATGGACGGCTTGTTCCGAACCTCTCCCCCAGTGAGGAACAGTTCGCAAAAAATAACCCCCGATCGTTTTTCCCACAAATCCTATATGCATGGAATCTACATAGTCCGAGGTATATTTTCAGACAATTTCATTAAAAAATATCCCTTTTACTGAAAGTTAAGACGAACTGAATTGGACTCCGGTGATTTTCCTAAAATCCTCCACCATCTTCTCTTAAAACACTTTCTTCACCTAAAAGTTGTATATTCTGAATCTACATGATATAACGCATATTTGTAGAAAATTTCATTTAAAAAATCAATTTTTCTTTAAGTTATCATGATCCAAAGTTGTTGGGGGTGGTGTGCAGAAAGCTTGTGGTGAGATGGTACCAATGGTCAATGATCTCATAATGCATGTGCTCCCAAACATTGCACAAAGCTTTAGCATCAGTCAATGGCTCTGTATGTGGGCCATTTTGGCCCCATGTAATGATGCTGTCAACAAAATTAATATGGGATCTCTTGCAGTTGTTGCACGGACAAGAACAGTCTTCCAAATCTCTCGACACAGACGATGATCAGGACCAGGCTGTAGCTTTTCCAACTGAATTCCTGAACTCTCTACAGCAATCTGGGAAGCTACCTCACCACTTAACACTAAAGAAAGGAGGCCTGTCTGGAGCAATGACACCAGACTGTGGAGGCACATGGCCTAGTGGTTAGAGCAGCAGACTCGCGGTTAAGGGATCGTGGGTTCGAATCTCAGACCGGGCGATGTGTGTGTTTATGAGCGAAACACCTAAGCTCCACGCGGCTCCGGCAGAAGGTAATGGACTCCACGCGGCTCCGGACTCTTTTGCCACAACTTTCTCTCACTCTTTCCTCCTGCATCTTGCAGCTCATCTGCGGCGGACCGGCGTCCCGTCCAGGTGGGGAACCTATACACCAAGAAACCGGGAAACCGGCCCTTATGAGCCAGGCGTGGCTCGAGAAGGAACAAACAACAATGGCACCAGACTGATGGTGACAGCGATGCAACCCCATGCCCTAGAGGCAACAATCATGACTGGGAACTATAAGGGTGAGGATGTCTTCACTCCACAGATTCCGTTAATCCCATATGACCTCCCCATTGAATTTAAACGATTCCAGTTCCCAGTAAAAATAAACTTGGCTATATCAATAAACAAGTCTTAAAGACATTCTCTCAAGGTTGTTGGACTTCACCTTTTTCTCTCATGGGCAATTAATTATATGTAGGATGTTCGCGAGTTGGAAATCCTCCAAATTCTTTCATTTATGCATCAATTGAAAGGACACACTCAAACCATCGTATATTTAGAAGTTCTAGATAATTAAACTGTGATTGATTTCCGGATTTACTTCAATACAGTTGTTTATACTCACGTCATCTGATAGAATTTATGTTAAATGTACTTGTTAACAGGAAGGGAGCGCCCGCAGGCTGGTTCTTCTCAAATTATGCATTTTCAGGTTCAACGTATATATATATATATATATATATATATTACATATACACACACATATATATTTATATATATATATATATATATATATATATATATATATATATATTTTGATAATCAGTGAGTCAAACTTCTCTGAATATAGATATATACAATTACGAAGGTCGAGGCAAATATCACCAGCTGACCGGTGTCTACTACTCTAGGCTGATGAAGGACCAACGATCCTGAAACACACGGTGTCCCTAGAGCAGTTCCGGCAGCCGGGGGTGTTTGTCTCCCCTTCGTATATGTATATAAGGACACAGGGAAAAAATGTGTCAAAGCTATCAGGAGGCGTTCGATGCTTCCTAGGGCTATACAGCGGTGGTGTATACCCCCTACTGTCACGTTCTTGTTAGATTGACAGTATACAACCATTCTCTCTCTCTCTCTCTATATATATATATATTAATAAATGAAATAAAACATATGCATATATATAAACATATATGTACGTACCTACCTCTACATGTACATATACACGCATATATGAGTACAGGACACAAAGGGACGTCGAACACAAAGAAAACGAAAACATAGACACAAACCAAAGGAACAGGACATTTTTTTAAAAACAACAAAAATGGAGTGCAGGACAATTAACACAACGAAAAAACCCTTCTTCAGTCGCTAAGGTTTCATCTACTCTACGTTTCGAAGGATAAAAGCGAGACGTATCTTCGACAAGAAACTTTCCTTTCTGCGAAAAGCAAATCAATTAAAATTCTGAGATCTTTTCGCAGAGGGGTAAAAAATGGTTAAAAAATGGTAAAAAAACAGGACAGTAACGACAGTACAAAAATATAAACAGTAAAAAAAAATATATAAACAGTAAAAAAAATATATATAACAGTAAAAGACAGGACAGGGAAAACAAGATAAGAAGGGCTGTTGACGCCGAATGAAAAAAGTATTGCAAACGCAGAATTTTTTATATATATATATATATATATATATACACACACACATATATATATATACATATATACACACACACACACACACACACACACACATATATATATATATACATATATATACACACACATATATATATATATATATATACATATATATATACACACACACACACATAGATATATATATATATAGAGATATATAGGAACACTCCGTCGGTTACGACGACGAGGGTCCCAGCTGATACGATCAACGGGACAGCCTGCTCGTGAAATTAACGTGCAAGTGGCTGAGCATTCCACGGACACGTGTATCCCTAACGTAGTTCTCAGGAAGATTCAGCGTGACACAGAGTGTGACAAGGCCGGTCCTTTGAAATACAGGTACAACTCATTTTTGCTAGCTGAGTGGGACTGGGGCAACGTGAAATAAAGTGTCTTGCTCAAGGACACAACGCGTCGCCGGGAATCGAACTGACGACCTTACAATCGTGTGCCGAATGCGCTAATCACCAATGCGTTATGATTTATAGCTGAATTCGCTTCCAGAAACACCGTTTACGTAGACGTGGCTATGTGTTAAGAAGCTCGCTTCCCAAGCACATGCTTCCGAGAACAGTTCCACTGCATGGCACCTTGGGCAAGTGTCTTCTACTATAGCCTCGGGCCAACCAAAGCCTTGTGAATCGATTTGGTAGACGGAAACTGGAAGAAGGCCTGTCGTATATATGTATACATGTATATATAATATATGTATATAATCTATTATTATATATATATATATATATATATAATATATATATATATATATAATATTAATCAAAAGACATACTGAGTATGTCTACCTGCTGGAAATAACAGTCTTATTTAAACCACTGAAAAATAACACTGATAATAACTAAGAGTTTTGACTGTTATTTCTAGCAGGCAAACATACACAGTATTTCTTTTGATTAATATAAATTTTAATCCTTCAGCTACTTATGTTTTTTTTTTATGGGAGCTGCAATCGTCTATATTATTAATTCTGCTGTTATCAATTTACTTATATTACCCGCGATAATATTTAATAATGTATTCGCAAATATTCACTCTTGAATTATTTGCTCCTAACTGGAATTCTTTTCACACTGAGACTGGAATATTTTGGCGCAAAACGAATCAATGCATCGCAAGCTTCAACGCGACGGGTTGGGTGATTTTTTTTTTATCGCGATGAGGCAGGTGATAATATTTAATAATAATATTTATACCATCTTCGCAAATATTCACTCCTCAATTATTTGCTCCCTACAGGTGTGTATATATATATATGTATATAAAATATATACATTATATATATGTATATTATATATATATATATATATATATATATATATATATATATATGTATGTATATATATATATATATATATATATATATATATATATATATGTATTATATATATTATATATACATATATATACATATATATATATATATATATATATATATATATATATATTTCAAATGAGGGTGAGAATTTGGATATAATTTAATTAATATCAATTTAACACCAGTGGTCTAGCATATTAAAATTGGAAGTTCAGTAAATTGTATTATATACGTATAAGGGGGATGACCACTATGTGGAGAACCCTTATGCTAGAAGTAGGTCCGCTTTGGTCTTACCACTAAGAAATGTTCCCAAGAAAAAATTCAGCAAACACCGGAACATAAGAGAGCAAGACAAATGAAAAGTAACAAAATGCAGATTATTCATATACATGTTTCACTACTAACAGATTACGTAATTTTACTTACGCAATTGTCCGTAGATCTTCAGTGTGACCGTCCATAAAAATATAATTTGCTGAAATATATGCGATGACGTCTGCATGTGGTCAGACCTGTATATAGTTCTATCTATTACACTTGCGGTTACCTTTCAAAAATCCTCGTTTTGGCACACCATGGTGGTCATCCCTCTTATATGTATATAATACAAGTTACTGAACTTTCAAATTTTAATATGCTAGACCACTGATGTTAAATTGATGTTAATTAAATTAATATCCAATTTCTCACATTCGTTTAAAATCTAAATTTCAATACGTTCTCTAACCGGCAAAAGCTACTGAAGTAAATTATTTTCTGCAGTATTATTTTCGGTAAAATCTATTACAGGTAAGCTACCACCTAATTACCCTTTTACTCTTTTATTTGTTTCAGTCATTTGACTGTCGCCATGTTGGAGCACCGCCTTTAGTCGAACAAAACGACCCCAGGACTTATTCTTTGTGAGCCTAGTACTTATTCTATCGGTCTTTTATGCCGAACCGCTAAGTTTATATGTATATATGTGTGTGTATGTCTGTGTACGTGTGTGTGCGTGTGTGTATGTGGAGACGTATGACTTAGTAGTGTCATACCTTCAGTTTTCCTAATGCAAGTAAATCCTCTATTTTCTGGGAGCGACAGCCAGGGTGGATCCTTATCTTTGTGTGCGTGGGTTTAGACTGCTTCAAATAATATACAACTCGTACTTAACGCGTTGAAGGCCTTTTTCTTTCCTTTGCCCAGTCGCCTGTATGCATACATATATAAATACATATAGATCTACACACACACATGCACATGTATATTTGTTCAAAATGTGACCGCGTGTGTACCGTTGGCGATTTTTTCCTCTGTCTTCTCTTCTCTGGATCTTTCCTTCTCCTATGTTTCCGACGAAGAGCTCCGCTCGAAACGTTAAACCCTCCTTCTTTCCTTCTTCCTGAGCGTCCAATACTACTATATTTGTTCCACGTCCTCGCGTTGTTGTGTTTTTTTTGTGCTTTCTTGTTTGGATTAACGATATATATATATATATATATATATATATATATATATATATATATATATATATATCTAATATATATATAATATATATATATATATATATACATAGAAATATTACATATCTAAATATTTCAGAGTTATGCGGTAACAAGCCATCACTCTCTTTCTCTCCCCCCTCTCTCTATATATATATATACATCATGTATATTGAATGGTAAGTATGTGAATGTGTGTGTGTGTGTATGTATATATATATATAAATATATATATACACACACACGCATATATATATAAATGTATACATATATATCTGAGACATTTTCGTTTTCTACTTCGTCGTCGCTGACATCGTCATCATCATCTTCATCATCATCATCATCATCCTTCTTCTTCTTCTTCTTCTTTCTTCTTCTTGCTCTTTATATATATATAGTGCCCATACAACAGTTACATGTGTACAATATATATGCATATAGATAACACATATATACAATGTAATATATATATAATATTATATATATATGTATATATGTATATATATATATATATATATATATATATATATATATTATATATATTATATATATATATCTTCGAAAGGGTATGTTCTTATTTTCAGTGTTTCCAAATCCAAACCAAGGAATTTCTGAGCTGATGATAGAAGTGTTGTTTTTGACTAATCTTGAAACGTACGTTCTCAAATAACCTTAGCATTTGTTTTTCGATGTCCTTACCCCCAAACTTTTGTGAGTTGAATAAGCAAACACTATATATGAGAGAGATTTTCTTTAAGTATTAGAAATAGCTTTAAAAAGTTTTTTAGCTGCTATTTCTAATGAGTTCAGTATGCGGCAAAGTAATTTATTTTACTAAGCCCTTTTATATAATGTAATAATTTGAATTCGCCTTGAATGGTCCCTTTGCATACTGAACACTTGGTGAAATTGATTAATAATTAATTAATTTTGCCCTCAATTGTTAAATTATAATTAATCTCCCTCTGATTAATGCTTCGGATTTTACCGAAATAAGCATAGTGTTTGATGTTTTTAACCCACGCTGGTGGAAAGGGGAGAACAGAGATTCTTCGCTTGCTTATTTGAATTTGTTGATACTGTTAGTTACGAGCAGATCTTCGAAAGGGTTGTTTTCTTATTTTCAGTGTTTCAAATCCAAACCAAGGAATTTCTGAGCTGATGATAGAAGTGTTGTTTTTGACTAATCTTGAAACGTACGTTCTCAAATAACCTTAGCATTTGATTTTTCGATGTCCTTACCCCCAAACTTTTGTGAGTTGAATTAAGCAAACACTATATATGAGAGAGATTTTCTTTAAGTATTAGAAATAGCTTTAAAAAAGTTTTTTAGCTGCTATTTCTAATGAGTTCAGTATGCGGCAAAGTAATTTATTTTACTAAGCCCTTTTATATAATGTAATAATTTGAATTCGCCTTGAATGGTCCCTTTGCATACTGAACACTTGGTGAAATTGATTAATAATTAATTAATTTTGCCCTCAATTGTTGAAATTATATATATATATGTATATATATATATATATAACGGGAAGCTTTATGGAAATAAACAAAAGACGAAGGCAGGTGGAAAACAAACGAACAATTGTATTAGTATGGCGCTCAGGAAATATAAATAAAACAAGTCTTTAACGTTTCGAGCCTACGCTCTTCAACAGAAAGATACACAGAGAGAGAAAAACACAGAAAGAGGAGAGAAAAAAAATGCGTGCAGTAGCTAACGAATCAACATATATATATATGTATATATATATATATATATGTATATATATATATATTATGTATACACACATATGCTCCTCCGCACATATAATATAATCAGTCATGTACATACATATTTACGAACGGACTGGAAGGCAAACAGAGGGGGGAGAGAGAGAGAGAGAAAGAAAGAGAGAGAAAGAGAGTATATGGGTGGGTGACAGAGAAAGCGTGGGTGTGTGGGTTGGTGTTTGTTTTATCAGTATACGAGATTGTGAGTCAACTAGAACAAAATAGTGTGAAATATCCAGGAAGATGTGTGATAAAATGAAACTAATTAGCAAAAATTGACATCATAATTATCTGGTATTAATTTTTAATTGATATCTAATATCAATATTTTCTGTGCGTATTAAACAGTTAATTCATAATCTAGGTAAAACGTTTCCTATTAGTTAACGAGATAAATGACTTTTCCATGCAAACATTATCGACGCTTAACTAATTACATTGACTTAATGTTCATTTCTGGAATTTTAATTAATGAATCTTCCAGCCTGTTTTGATAGCGGTACTTTAATACGTACATAAATTGTGTGTTTTACTTTAACATTTGATTATTCTTTATTATTATTATCATTAATATTATTATTATTATTATTATTATTATTATTATTATATTATTATTATTATTATTATTATTGTATTGTTGTTGTTGTTGTTGTTGTTGTTGTAATTTTTATTAAGGCAGAGAGCTAGCACACTCGTTAGCACGCCGGGCGAATTGCTTAGCGGTATTTCGTCTGCCGTTACGTTCTGAGTTCAATTTCCGTCGAGGTCGCCTTTGCCTTTCATCCTTTCGGGGTCGATAAATTAAGTACCAGTGACGCACTGGGGTTGATATAATCGACTTAATCCGTTTTTGTCTGTCCTTGTTTCTTCTCTCTGTGTTTAGACTCTTGTGGGCAATAAAGAAATAAGAATCGTCAGCATGCCGGGAAAAATGCTTACAGTATTTCGTCCATCTTTACGGTCCGAGTTGAAATTCCGAGGTAGTAGACTTTGCCTTTCATCCTTCGGAGTCGATAAAGCAAGTACCATTTGGACACTGGGGGGGGGGGGGCTTTGTAATAGACTTATCTCCATCCCTGCAATTGTTGGTCTTGTACCAAAATTTGAAGCCATAAGGTGGTGACTTGGTAGAATCCTTAGCGCACAGGGTAACATGCCTAGCAGCTTCTCCTCCGGTTTTACTCTCTGAGTTCAAATTCTATCGAGGTCGACTTTGTCTATTTATACTCATAATCATGTTATGTAAGTAAATGTCTGAGCGATAATCTGGAAAATGTAGGGTCTTCAAGCAGAGAAAGAGGCTGACTAAAACCAACCTCACATATACTGTCTATAAGTGGAACAATAAAAGAATACAACACATTCTTTATGTCCGATATGCAACAACTATCGTTGTTTTTATTCATATTCCATTGACAGAAATTTTGCTTCTCCGTTAGAAAACAATCCCTTCCTTCAAGGAAGAATTCTAATCGATAAAGTAAAATTATACATACATAATACATACACATATACATATATAGGCGCAGGAGTGGCTGTGTGGTAAGTAGCTTGCTTACCAACCACATGGTTCCAGGTTTAGTCCCACTGCATGGCACCTTGGGCAAGTGTCTTCTATTATAGCCTCGGGCCGACCAAAGCCTTGTGAGTGGATTTGGTAGACGGGAACTGAAAGAAGCCCGTCATATATATGTATATATATATATATATATATATATATATATATATATAAATCTCTCACCCACCCATATACCCTCTCTCTCTCTTCTCTCCTATAAAGAAGCTATTTTTAGCACTAGAGTTAACCACTTAGCGGTAACTCTCTTATATTTAAGTATATATATATATATATAATATATATATATATATATATATATATATATATATATATATATATGTGTGTGTGTGTGTGTGTGTGTGTGTGTGTGTATGTTGTATATCTGTGTTTGTACCCCCAACATCGCTTGACAACCGATGGTGGTGTGTTTAGGTCCCGGTAAATTAGCGGTTCGGCAAAAGAGACCGATAGAATAAGTACTAGCCTTACAAAGAATAAGTCCTGGGGTCGATTTGATTCGGCTAAAGGCAGTGCTCCAGCATGGCCACAGTCAAATGACTGAAACAAGTAAGAAGAAAAAAAGAATATACGTAAGTACGTTTCATTATACAAAGTACGTTGGCCAATCAACAACCGTATGTTGCCAACTGATGAACATTTTCTCTCCTACGTCCGTGCACTTAGGATGCCTGAATGCCGCTAAGGTTTTGGCAGAATTCCCGCAACATAATGACATAAAGTATCTCTGATTAGATATTCAAACCCAACAACGTTTCAAGTCAAACCTTTTCGCCACCAGACAATGGGCGATAGCACGAACAACATTCTATCACATAAGAAGATAACGTCAGTCGTTGTACTGGATTCTTTATTGCATGTTGTTATAAGCGATTATTGGTAGATTAATGCCTTAATTAAGGTGGATAATTAATTATACGGAAAAGGTTTGGTGATTTATTCGTTTAAAGGTGGTGGCAAAATTTCCCTTTGTTGCCGTAGGATTAAAATTCATATTTTCATTTTTAGTTCTTTAGAATTTTATCACGCCATCTTTTCTCACGAAATTTTAACAAACGCATGCAAAAAAAACTTATATCCAATGTATGCTACCAAATAGTTTAACCACCACCACCGCCACCACCACCACTACCACCAGTACCACCACAAACAACAACAACAGCACAACCACCACTCCTGCCAACACCACCTCCGGGATATAAACAAAAGAAATTGGGAGATATGGTTTTAACGAATGAAATAGGAACGTAAGGTTTTGACAAACGACTGTAAGGTTTTAAGAAATGAAGAGAAATGAAGTAGAGGAATAAGATTTTAACGATTGAAGTAGGAAAGTAAAGGTTTTAAACAAAGGCTGACGAAAAGCTTTGAACCGATTATGAATTGGAACTAAAATGCAAATAATTCGTAGCCAAAAAGAAATCTTCCAAACTCTCAAAGTGACCATAAAATATTGGATTTAACATGCGAAACCAGATGAAAGGAAAGTATTAGAGAATTCCAGAGAAAATAAAGAGAGGCAATACAAATTCAATATTCATTGAGCGAAAACTCAATAAAAGTCTTATTGGAATATTTCCAATGCGAAGTTTGTCAACGAAGATGGCAATAATAGCAGCAGAAATAAGAACCCAAAAATAAATTGAAACAACCAGTTTTGAGTGCCTTGATAGATACTAGAAAATCAAGTACTCTACACGTTTAGTGGATTTAAATGTTCATGCTTATAGCTGACAGAACAACAATATTAATTCTTAAAGTGAGAATATAAAAATATTATCGACCAATTAAACCCCTTACTTACAACATGGACGTTGTTAACTTCAATAAATGCCAATCATACTTAGCTTCCCAGTGATAACTTATGGAAGGAAGGAGAAAAATATTACTTAAGGCATTATCTTGACAAATGAGCAGTTCATTATATGTCAATGGAACATCACTTAAGGGCAGCAATGTTAATTCTTAGATATTTCTCACCTGATGCGATTGTCACACTTCTCTTTACAGCTTGTAAGATTGTAAGGTAGAGTACATAACATTGAGATCAATACGTATATATCTTTTCCGACAGGTATTTAATTTATCAGTAATTATAGACGAAAAAGCATCACCGACCTGTGATGGTTCGAATATATTAACCCCACATGCATGCATGTGGAGTTAATACCGAAGATGTCATCCACATCATAAGCAGTTGTCCGAAAATGTCATCATTGCATATCTACCGATAAAATATAATGTAGCTAGGACACTCTATAATGAAATCTGTCGGAAGGATAACCCCGAGGACAAAGAAATAAGGACCCAGCAGTATGGTAGATGCCATAGATACTCATAATAAAAAAAACAAGTAATGGTGGAATGTCCCAGTGAAAACGTCAATAAAATATAAGCACAACAGACTTGATATAATGATTTGGGATACGAAGAGAAATTGTGTACATATGTGGAAATTAGCAGCCCAGCAGATGTTAACATAAAAGTAAAGATCAGTAAAAAAGAGAATACCTACGTTGAACTGTTGGGAAATCTGAAGTTACTCTAGCCAGATTACAATTTCAGGTTTATAGCCATGAGTATAGCCATGAGTGTGGCCATGAGTATAGCTATGAGTGTGGCCATGAGTATAGCATTAATAGTGACTATATCAGAAGGGTTTGCTGAAGGACAGCTTACGTTGCTTCGACATATACAACATCATAAGCGGAAAGTGTAACCTCTCGAAAGAGCTGTTCTTCACTCCTGCTCCAGAGCGCCGGCTGCGGGGTCATTCCGAAAAGCTCTATCTGCGACGATTTCATCTCAATCGAAGGAGAGGAGCTTTCTCCGTCCGGGTTGCGGATCCGTGGAACAAGCTGCCAGACGAGATGGTGAAGATGCCGACGACCGCTTTGTTCAAAGCCTCCCTGGCCCTCAAGTGGCCTGAACTCTTTACATGAACACCACCCTGTACTTAACTCCATGTCCCCCTACATGGCCTTGCTATTTGCTTTTGAGCCAAATTAACTAACTAACTAACTAACATTTGTCTCAGATATCTTTTTATTCTTTTACCTGTTGCAGCCACTGGGTTGTAATCATGCTAGGGCGCTGCCTTGAAGTCTTTAGTCGGAGGAATCGATTTCGTTATTTATTTCAAATCTGTTGCTTATCTATTGTTCCTGTTTACCGAACGACTAAATCACGGAGATGTAAACAAACCAACGTTGCTTGTCAAGCGATGGTGAGACAAACGCAAAGGCGCACACACGCATACAAACACGGGACCGGAACCGTTGGCAAAGCTGACACAATATGGTCCTTATTCATTTCGAACATCACCTGGACAATGGTAGCCTTCAGTGAAAATATGTTATTATGAAGCGGTGAGCTGGAAGAAACGTGAGCACGCCGGGCGAAATGCTTTGCAGTATTTCGTCCGCCGCTGCGTTCTGAGTTCAAATTCCGCCGAGGTCGACTTTGCCTTTCATCCTTTCGGGGTCGATAAATTAAGTACCAGTTACGCACTGGGGTCGATGTAATCGACTTAATCCCTTTGTCTGTCCTTGTTTGTCCCCTCTGTGTTTAGCCCCTTGTGGGTAGTAAAGAAATATATGTTATTATGAGGATGATGATTAGTCTCCCTTTCAACAGCTCTTCACACAGACAGACAACCACACGTACACATACAAACACACAGGCAGACATACATGCACTTTTATATGATATATTTTCACACAGTTTTCATCTAATTCTTACACAACGGATACGTCGTGTTACAGCTTGGAGAAGAAACTATTCATTGTTATTTATAGGATAAATAAAAGTTTGAAAAATTGAAATGAATGTAGACAAATACTGAGAAGAGAATTTGAGGAAGCCAGAACATTAATATCATAAAAGAGTTGATCATGGCAAATGAGAAGAGACAGAAAAACATCAGCGGTCCGGTATCTATTGTAAAGTACATTGATACTAATTGATATTGCTTTGTTCGTATACTTTCGAGACAGAAGAAAGATATGAATCTGGTTATTTGAAACAATACGAGATTAAAAGTACAAACACGCACGTATATATACACATACATACATACACACCCATGATGTATGTATGTATTATGTATGTAAAAGGTCAAAACAATATAGGAATTTAATTGATCTATAGAGACGCATAAGTAAGTGTTCACTTAAACAAGATCAAGAAATTTAGATGAATTTGTCAAAGTAGACAAACTACCGAACAAAATTTTCGACGTAAGGCAAAATACACACACTCACACACAAACACACGCACACACATACAGAGACACACATACATACAGAGACACACACATAGAGAGACACACATATAGAGAGACACACATATAGAGAGACACACTCATACAGCATTTGAAAGACAACTCCAAACTGAAGAATGGTGGTGAGTTGCGTATAATGTAGAACAAAACAATACGACAATGTTGATGATGAAGGAGGAAGCTTTGTATAGTTGGAAACTTTATAAAATATCCTCTTCAGAATTGCAAAAATTTCCAATAAAGAAAGATAGAAAAGTAGAAAAAAAGCAGTAGAAAACAAGAACGACACTGGACATTATTTCCTGTCTCCAATGAAAAACAATAAATAAATATAAAACGGGCTTAAGTTACGTTCAGTTGTCGTCAGCTAGATGAAGCGTAAAGAGAAATCAAGCCACCTTATAATAATGAAAAACGAGATCGGTATTCTCTATACACTGATCGGTATCTAGGTCATTTTTGGCCATTTCTATATGATAATTATATATATATATATATATTATATATATATATATATATATAATATATATATATATAATATATATATATATATATATATATATATATATATATATATATATATATAACAGAAAAGAGGATTTTTGATTATTCCACGTGGTGAGTTGTAATGTATATAAGAAATTAAAAAAGGAAAATACGCACACTTACCTAGTTTTAATATAATTTTTAATATATCGACCGGTTTCGCTATCGCTAGTCATGATATTATGTTTTACTTATTTGAATATATATTTTTTCTTAAGAAGAAATTTTGTCCATGTTGTGTGTGATGATGAAATTCACGAGTGAATGACTTCACAAGTAGATAAATAAAGGGAGGTAATTGGTTGTCGCTATTATTGTTATTGTTGTGGGTAGGGGAGATAACTGTTCAGCTTTCGGTAATAGGTGGGGATTATATATGTGTAAAGACAGAGACAAATTTCAAAAACCTTGAGGGTGCGAGGGGTATTTGAGAACAGTTGTAGTATACAATAAAACAACTATATTTAAGCGTAAATAAAATTGTATTTGAATAAACATTTGTGCAATTAGTCTTGATAATGATTTTTAAAGCAAATTATTCTATGAAATCACCTTCTGCTTTGATAACTGCGGGACCGGAACCGTTGGCAATGCTGACACTATATGGTCCTTATTCATTTCGAACATCACCTGGACAATGGCAGCCTTCAGTGAAGCTATGGTGTTATGAGGATGACGATTAGTCTCCCTTTCAACAGCGCTTCACACGTAGTAGTCCATGGATTTCAAATCTGGCGAGTTTGGAGGCGACATATTTGGCATACATAATCATAAGATTGTCTGAAACCATTCTTGGGTGACTAGGGCTTTGTGAGAAGATGCTGAATCTTGTTGAAACACGTATGGTCTTCCATTGCATACTTCAGCAATCCACGGCTTGATAACTGTTTCCAGTACCTCAATGTATCCAGCAGCATAAATTCTAAGACCCCGTGGAAAAAAAGTGGGGAAGCATCACATGACCTTCGCTAATTACCGCTCCTAAAACCATCACTGTTGCTGAAAATATCGTGTGCATCACTCTTGGTACTTCAGAAGGATCTGAACATAACCACATCTCATTTTTTCTGTTAGACTTTTGATCCTGGTCAAAGATTTTTTCGTCAGAGAAAACCCAAAGCATGCTTTGTTCACGAGGGTTTTTTACTTTGTAAGTAAGCGCTTTGAACGGATGAGATGGTTTTCCTGTCTTTGCAGGCGCTAATCGGTTTTTCCACATTACATAGAACTTGTATCGAATGTAACGATGTACTACAGTTCTGATAGTCCACTCTGACACCCGACGTTCTTTAGCAATGGACCTCATTGTCCTTTTAGTGTCTGAGCGTTGTGAATGTTTTTCTCTCTTTGATACAGGTGAAACATTGCCATCCCATACCTCCAATTCCAACCGAACTTTGCGTCCAAATGATCTTGCAACATTTAGGAAGTTGCCTAATTTCTAAATCACTGTGGTTTGCATGTATGGCAACAACGACTGCCTGTCTTTTCATTTCTTGAGTTAGCATGATATCTTGAAAGGATAATCTGAAAAAAAAGATACATTAAACAATCAGAATGAACTAAAAACGCATACATACATACGTGTATACATACATGCATACATACATAAATGCATGCATGCATACATACATACATACATACATACATACATACATACATACATACATACTACATACATACATGATGGCTGCCCCCTCGTTATCGAGTATGGTCATTGCACGAAGCTTAACTGTTATTGATGCTGTGATGGAATGTGACTTTTTAGCCCAGCTAAAAATCTACAATATCTTGTACAGAATTGGCAGCAAAAACCTTTACCGGCAATAGCCGGCTGTAGTTGTAACTGGCCTTCATGTACCTTTGCTTATCGTGTAAGTCCTTCCGCCGAATTACACTCCCTTCCACATGCTTGGCAGATATGATTAGTATGGTGTGTAGCACTACCACCAGTGGCCTGATTGTCACTCATCTGTCTCGCTTTATGACTACGAAGATGACTCTTGAGTCCAGCTTTACTGAAGCAGGGTCTTGCACATACACTGCATGTGAGCGTCATAGGAAGACCCTTACCGTCTGGAAGTGTAACAGCAATGCCCTTCCTGACATCCCTCCTTACTTTCTTAAGCGCAACTCGAGATTTCTCAAAAGTAGCTGTCCCCTCATACACAATCCTTCTCCACCTGCTACGGTCAATAGCTATGCCCTCCCATGTGTCGGGAGAGATGCTAGCATCTCTTAAAGAAGCCTTCAGCAAATCTTTATGCCTTTTATTTGGTTTATATGGAGGTCGATCTTCTTTAGCTAACTCTCCATTAAAAGAGTTGGTTTGGTATCCTTGAATCTTTCATCCAAACCAGATGAACACTCCATCTGAGCCTTTGCTGCAACACAAGAGCTTCTATACTTTCACACCAAGAACTTTCCAATATCTCAAGATCACTGATGCGGTCCTCCCACTTAATGCCATTGATCCATCTGAGACACATCTGATGGAAATGTTCCAGTTGTTTAAGGTGGTATGGATATGTGACCCAGATCACACAGGCATAAAGAAGAGAAGAGAGGACACACGTCTTGTACACCTTTATCTTTATCCTCCTGCATACATACATGTATACATACATACATGCATAAATACATACATGCATACATGCATACATACATACATACATACAAACGTACATACAAGTGTCGAAGTGCATTCCTAGACCAAGTTTGCATACACGAGGCTGATAGCATCATAAGACTTGGAAGGCAGCTCCTTGAGCAACACTCTTTGTTTGATAAACTTAAATAGATGCCCAAAGAAGTCACATGACTACCGAAAAGTATCATCAGATGAAAGAATGAGCGTATATGAGCAGATGACAATGTAGAGATATGTTAGTAGAAACTTCCGAGATGATACTAAGATTGATCATTAAAGCAGTCTATCATGAACCAATAGCCGGATTACTACCTCCCACTTTGAAGGATATGCGTTTGCAATCCAGGAACAGGAAATATCAACCAAATACTTGATGTGCAAAAGGGATAGAGATGCAAGAAAAGCAGTAACATGTGACAACCGATGCAGACTTTAAGGTGTTAACACCGAAGATATCACCCACATCATAGGCAGTTGTCCGAAAATGCTATCACAGTATTATCTACCGATGAGACATGACATTGTAGCTAGGACACTCTATAATGAAAACCATCGGAAGGATAACCCCAAGGACAAAGAAATAAGAACTCAGTATAGTAGAAGTCTACCGGTCACTCTTTAAAACACATGTCTGTATTCGCATTGTCCTTGCACAGGGGCCATCCGGACTCCCGTTTTCGCCGTGAGCTGGGATTAATCTTCTCTCTTCACTCCTTTGCGCCGCATGGCCTCAAATCTCCTCCCCTCTTCATCTAACCCTCCTCTTCTCTCCTCTAGTCCTCTCACACCTACTTCCTCCCACCCACCTCTCCTCTCTTGTTCTGGCACCTACTTCCGCTCTGCACTCCCACCCACCTTCTCCCTTCCAACCCTACCATCCCTATACATCCCAACCACCCCACCCCACCACCACACCACACCACACTACACCATATCACACCACACCACACTACACCATATCACACCACCCCGCACACACTAGCACCGACCACTTCCCAGCACCCACACCAGTACACACACTAGCACTAACCACTTCCCTGCACCTACACCATCATCCACACACCTACACATGTACACACGCACACGTCAATATCACCAGTCCGCTCCACACGTATGCACACGCACATACACGCTCTCACATACACACACACGCTCTCACATACACACACACGCTCTCACATACACACACACGCGCACCTTCGTTTTGGGATCACCATTACTTTATTTCCCCCCTTCTTCCTAGCTCTCCTGTGCGACCACTCTGTCCGGCATTTGCCATGATAGATCGCTAGCCACCATAACTTTTTCTATTTTCTCTCCCCGTTTCTTTCTGTGTTCAGTTCTGTCGAAGAGTGTAGGCTCGAAACGTAAAAGACTTTCTCACTTCCCGTTAAACTAATACATCTGTTTGCTGTTTACACACCCGTTTTCGTCTTAAGTTTTTTTTTTGTAAATTCTCATTATATATATACATACGTGCATACATACATAAATATGGCAGTCTTCGTGTTTTGTTTTTTTTTTGTAAATTTTCACTATATATATATATATATATATATATATATATATATAATATATATATATATATATATATATATATATATAGACATACGTGCATACATATGGCAGTCTTTTAACGAGGTGCTTGAGATTCAACATTCAGAGAGATGGCACGAAAGGAAAGAAGAAAGACAGGGTTAAGTTCCTGTATAGTTGAAGAAATTGACAGAATTGAAAGGTGTCTGACTTCAAAGAAATATTCAATGGAAAAGAAAGAACAGAGTCAAAGCAATTTTAGCCGGGCTTCTAGAGACGTTGAATACAATCAAAAACTTTTGATGAATAGTTAAAGCAAATTGTTAAAGCAAAACTTTATATAACTATTATTATCATCGTTACATGTTGTTAAAAACTATGTTTATGGGTTCGTTTGCTTGAATATTGTGGTGGAAATAATATATACGAATTCTTTTCAGGTTTTCATTTAAAATGGTGTTCGGCCTAGAGCTTTTCAAAAGTTTATTTTTTCTGCCGGAAAGAGGCACAAGGGAGGTATTCTAACTGTCATTGCTATCTGTTTTCTAATAATGTCAAAATAAAGAAAAGTCCATTAGATTATTCACATGTTTCAACGGACAAAATATCGTCGATTAAAAACAGATGATTAAATGCACAATGTTTAATAGATTTAAAGTTATCTCTGAAATACTGTTAGAATGGTAAATTATATAACAAATTCAGGTTTTGTATTTGTGCTTTATTCAGCAATCGTCAAATGCTGTATAAGTTTGTGTCAAGGAGGACAATGTTTCGTTAATGCAAGCAACTTTACAAAACAACGACAACGAAATATTGTTAAGTTAAGCATGTATGAAATGTATATGACCCAAGAGAATACAATGAATGCGGCAAGCATTATCGATTTTACTGGTTTCAGTTGGTCGTTTTAGAATTAGTTCTTCTCTTAGAAAAACAGAATGAAATAAAATAAAATAAATACTAACGGAAATAGAGTTATATCCCTACCTAAATTTAAGACCAATTATATTCTGCCAATATTCAATTACTTCAATTAAATTTCGGTATTTAACGATTTTGGAATTAATCGCTATGGTATTTCAACAAATAATAAAAATTCGTTGTTCTTAATTTTATTTCAGTTCTTTGTCATTCGACAGTGTATTTATAATGAGATTAGTGTCACGAGTAACGTAGAGGAAGAGGCAAGCTCCACGAGAAAGATCAGTCAGATATTCAGGTTCCAACTTCAGGCGTGGCCGTGTGGTAAGAAGCTCGCTTACGGTTTGACGTGATTCATTTGTTTTGTTGGATTTGTGTGAGATAGACGTGTCTTTTTGGCTGTGTGACGTTTTTCCTCTTGTGTGATGGAGAGGCGTCCACCGAGGAGTTGCGAAAAGTTTAAGTTGTTCTGTGTCAAACGTGGAAAGCTGCTCTCCCTCGGACTATGTGTCGTCTGAGGAAGAAATGGTTGAGTGCCTGAAGAAAATAGACAAGGCTATGGAAAATAGAAATTATGGTGCTGCGACGGAAGAAAAGTACGAAGACATAAGGCTGGAAGATGTAAGCAAGTATAAGGGAATACTGAAAAGGGAGGGGAACGAAGTGAAGGTGTTCTCCACCGAAGAACTCTTAAAAAAAACAGCGGAAATAACGGTAGTTTATAGCACGTACTTGGTGGCAGCTGGAAAAATTGATAACATGTCTACGGTACAGATAGAAAAGGTGTTAAGATCAGTCTGACAAGGGATTTCGTATCTTGCAAGAGGTAAAAAATTTGGAACGGTAGAGGTGCAGTGCGAAAAGGTAGCTACCACCAGGCTGCACTCGGCAACACTGCTGAAAACGAATGAGGTAATTCTTCTACCCGTATACCCTTATACCTTGGGTGACGTGCTTCCAGTGTTAGGGTGGAGGAAATACCTCCAGAGGTGGATGTAGCCTGGTTGGTGGCTGCTATACTACCTGGAATGGAGGAGAAGGTGGTGGTCCTACAGGCCATCAAAACACCTCATAGGAACTGGAAGGGACAAACCCATGACATGGTGGTGCAAATCGCGGAGGAGGACATCGAAGAAAAAGGTCGAAAGTATTACAGTGGGAGAGACGATTTTAAGGGTCTGAGTGGAAGGGGAAGGACAAGGAGAGACTGAAGGAAAATGTGGTTGGTGTTACACTGCCTATGGAGAAGTGAGGTGGAACCACAGAAGAAGACAGGTACCAGGGTACCAGCTGGGAAATGGTGGAGAAGAAGAGCAGGAAGAGGAGCCACGTGGTGAAGGATGACCCCAACCCACACCTACCCGACTCCCACCCACACCCATTTTACCCCAATCAACTCCTAGAGACACCAGCCCTCTCTATGCCCCACTTGACAAACACAAGCACATAGGAGCCCCAAATTTCCTCACCCTCGCCTTTGAAAAAACATATATTGTACAATGGAGAAAACGAAGAACTGTATGACAAAATAGAATTGTGGGACAATGCTATAAAAGTGGTGCCCGAGTACATATTATAGTGTAGTGGCAGACCCAGAATATATATCGGAATTGAAGGGCTATGTGGTGGGTCAAGAAATTTGACACCAGCTCAATGCCGAAACAAGTTTTCAGGATATTTACTCTTTTACTCTTTTACTCGTTTCAGTCATGTGACTGTAGTCATGCTGGAGCACCGCCTCTAGTCCAGCAAATCGACCCCAGGACTTATTCTCTGTAAGCCTAGTACTTATTCTATCGGGCTCTTTTGCCGAACCGCTAAGTTACGGGGACTTAAACACACCAGCATCGGTTGTCAAGCGATGCTGGGGGGGGGGAGACAAACACAGACACACAAACATATACACACACATACATATATACGACGGGCTTCTTTCAGTTTCCGTCTACCAAATCCACTCACAAGGCTTTGGTCGGCCCGAAGCTATTGTAGAAGACTCTTGCCCGGGGTGCCACGCAGTGGGACTGAGCTCGGAGCCATGTGGTTTGTACTTACCATACAACCACTCCTACGCCTAAAAAAATATAATGTAAACATTCTTCGGAAAGATGGTAATTAGCAGTCGCTAAAAATGAAAAAAAAATAAGCATTATAAACTAGCTTAAAAAAAGGTTGTATTAACAGGTTCAATGAAGTCGCTCGGAGGTGGGGGCCAAACGGCTTCCTTTCATATTTCATTATATAAATTCATTCCTTTCATTCGTTTTGATTTTTTTTGTCCCTACCTTGTGCTGTCCTCTTTGTGTAAGGCCTTCATGGTCAATTTCATAAAATAAAGAAGCTTGCTTTCCAAGCACATGGCTCCGGGTTCAGTCCCACCGCATCGCACCTTGAGCGTCTTCCGTTACAGCCTCGAGCCAACCAAAGCTCGTCATATATATACGTCTTAATGTGTGTGTCTTTGTGTCTCTTTGTCCCCCCCCCCACCAACGCGGGACAACTGGTGTTTATGTGTTTACGTCTCCCGGAACTTAGCGGTTCAGCAAAAGGATTCAATTAAATAAGTACTAAGCCTAAAAAATAAGTCCTGGGGTCGATTTGTTCCACTAAAACCCTTCACGGGGGTGTTTCAGCATGGCCGCAGTCTAATGACTGAAACAAGTAAAAAAGTAAAAAGCATATATATATATATATATATATCACCGTGATCACCGTGACCGACCAGGCTATCAGATGTTGTTACACATCGCTGGTCACAACGCGCTTCGCATTGTTTTAGCCTTCAAATGACGCCACCCCGCTGGCTAAGCGAACAGGCCAACAGAAGAAAGAGTGAGAGAAAGTTGAGGCGAAAGAGTACAGCAGGGATCGCCACCACCCTATGCCGGAGGATCGTGGAGCTTTAGGTGTTTTCGCTCAATAAACACTCACAACGCCCGGTCTGGGAATCGAAACTGCGATCCTACGACCGCGAGTCCGCTGCCCTAACCACTAGGCCATATCGCCTCCACACACACACACACACACACACACACACACACACACACACACACACACACACACACGCACACACACACACACACACACACACCACACACACACACACACACACACACACCACACACACACACACACATATATATATATAATTATAAAAACATAATTATAGTTAAGGGTTACTGGAAATAACCAGCGCCTGCGCTAGAAATAGATGTCAAACACCTACAATCCACTCTAAGATCTTTTCCCTATATTCAACCACAGGTATGAACGCGAGGGAATGAGCAAGAACATATACAACATTCTGGATAATTCTATACCTCGAGATTTCATGCTCTGCAAAAGATTGCTCTGCAATTATATGAGAAGCCTAGAGCATAAAAATGACCGTATAGGTAACATTGATTTTTTTTTACGTATGTAATTATAAAAATATAATTATAGTTAAGGGCTACTGGAAATAACCAGCGCTTGCAAATAACCAGTAGCATTGCAGAGCATGAAATCTCGAGTTATAGAATTATCTAAAATATTATATATTTTCTGTGGTTGAATATAGAGAACAAATTTTAGAGTGGATTGTAGGTATTTGACATCTACTTCTAGCGCAGGCGCTGGTTATTTCCAGTAGCCCTTAACTATAATTATATTTTTATAATTATATACGTATAAAAGTTAATGTTACCTAGACGGCCATTTTTATGCGCCAGGCCACTGATATAATCATCTTTATGATACATACACGGGTGTGTATGATTGTGTATAGAAGAATAGTGTATAGAAGAAATTCCAACTTTGATTTTCGCGCTTCATCTACAATCCTGGTTGGATGTCTTGTGTAATGTGCTTCTTCGTCGCTCGGGTTTACTTCGACTGGTTACATCGCATCTTTACAGAGACTGTTTTCGTAACCAACTTTGCTCTATCTTCGTAGCCAACTTTTACTGTATATATACTCAGCAATACACCAGTTCCAGTGTTTCTGTCACTTTTGGAATCTGGTCTGGAAGACGTTTTCCATAAGCGAGTCGAGAACCTTCTGCGATTTGCTCTGGGTCTCGACAATGGTGTTAAAACGGCGATTTTTGAGTTGCATTTTCCTCTCAGGGAAAAGATGGAAGTCCGCATTTTCTAAATCTGGCGAAAAGGTTGGGTGCGGAAGTGATACATTGTTTTTTTTGGGGGGGGGGGGCAAGAAATTCAGGATTGAGGAAAGCTCGGTGACGGAACATTAACGTCGTGAAGAATCTCATTCTTCGCGCTCCAGAGATCCGGCTGCTCTCGCCGAATATCTTCCATCAAACGCTTCAAAATGGCTAAGTAGGACTCTCTATTGACATTCTTGTCCTGGGGAACAACTTTTCGATGTACAATACCACATTTCTGGAGGTGACATTACAGGTTTTCCAGATCACCCATCGTCTCTCGTCCATGTCACTCGAAACGTTGTGTTCAATCCATTGCCTCGTCGCTATAAGTTTGCTGAAATATGCTCAATATCTCTGTACCAGACTTCCCAAGTTTAACGCAAAATTTCACGTTGACTCTTTGTTCCAACTTCTGTTCATGACAAAATCCCAGACTACAGCATACACGTGATCACAAAAACACAAATTGCACAACTTGCAATCTCTACACATCGATGTCACGCGGCATACTGCCTCATGAAGGTCATTGTTAGCTCTCACTGCGCACGGAACAGTATGCTGCTATTTGTTGGTGCGCTACAGAACTAGTCCGGGGACTTTACGATACCGCCACGTACAAAACTTTACTGTCTTAACAAATGACATACTTGAAAATTGTAGTTGTAAGCACCATGTGGTTGAATAAAAGATGGGCTGGAATCGACATGCTTGAACGGAAATGACCTGGAAGTAAACAAGAAGAAAGCCATTATATAAGCGGTACATGTTCTGGAAGATTTAATATATATACACCACCGTGATCACCGTGACCGACCAGGCTATCAGATTTAGAGGACAAGATATATTAGCGCTGTGAAGAAGCAAGCATTGTTTAATCGTGCTTGGATAGGAATGGAAATCGAAGTTTGGTACACAATATTGATACAAATTGTCCTGTGTTACATTAAAGCCTATTGACCTATAATACTGTATTGAATCCTATTCACCATAGTTTTATAGAAAATGTATTGACCCCCCAAAAAAATACTAAAGGCGGTGCTCCAGCATGGCCGCAGTCAAATGACTGAAACAAGTAAAAGAGAGAAAAGGGAGAGAGTAACATTGTCTGTATTCTGCTGCAGTTCAAAAAGGACATCAATTTGTCCAGTTCAGACAGACCAATGGATGGAAGCACTCCGTCGGTTACGACGACGAGGGTTCCGGTTAATCCGATCAACGGAACAGCCTGCTCGTGAAATTAACGTGTAAGTGGCTGAGCACTCCACAGACACGTGTACCCTTAACGCAGTTCTCGGGGATATTCAGCGTGACACAGAGAGTGACAAGGCCGGCCCTTTGAAATACAGGTACAACAGAAACAGGAAGTAAGAGTGAGAGAAAGTTGTGGTGAAAGAGTACAGCAGGGATCACCACCATCCCCTGCCGGAGCCTCGTGGAGTTTTTAGGTGTTTTCGCTTAATAAACACTCACAACGCCCGGTCTGGGAATCGAAACCGCGATCCTACGACCGCGAGTCCGCTGCCCTAACCACTGGGCCATTGCGCCTTCACAGAGAGACCAATATATTAAGTGTGACAGATGTCTTAAATGTGTCTTGTAACCTATAATCTTCATCGCCTTTTTCGAATCTATAAATAGCTGTCTGTGGACGTTGCGTCATGTAACCACAACAACGAGACAAAAAGGAAAGTTATATTCAAATATATATCCGACTGGCTCCAATCTTCCTTTGTTCAATATTGACATACGTCATCTTTTAGCAACACAGTCTACATTACATAACATTCACAAGCAATTATCGCTTTCCGTTTATGATTTTCAGTTTGGAAAAGTTAAATAAATTTTACCTGGAAAATATTGCGATAACTATTGAAGAATAAGAATTTTTTTATTTATGGAATTACGTTTAAAATTTTCAAAAACAATAATATCGTTTTCATCTACTATGGCAAATTAAGCTCTCTCTCTCTATATATATATATCACTAGCAGTATCGCCCGGCGTTGCTCGAGTTTGTAAGGGAAATAACTATATAAGCATTTTTAGAGAGTTATAGCCAAAAAATAGCCAAAAAATGCATTAAAAATGGAAAAAAATGATGGTAAATTTTTTAAAAATCGTTGACTCATCGTAGACATTTTTAGAGAGTTACTTCCCTTATATAATAGCGAAAAAATGCATTAAAATGGAAAAAAATGCTGGTAAATTTTTTTTTAAATCGTAGACTCATCGTAGACCAAAATTTATATATGACTATGTTTTCGTTGATAAAGGCTTGCTAAACTATTCTAAGCCTACATTTTTCTTACAGAAGCACAACACTTTTCTCCACGGGGTGAGAAGTTTCCCGTACGCTTAGATGAAATCCTTATATAGTTTACAGTACTTCTACTGGCTGCACCGATGACTGTTTCCATACTGTAGTACATCTAAGGGCGGGGTAGAATTCATCTGTTGAAATTGTGCACACCACGGAGACCACGCATTATTCATTGTAAGACTCGAAGCACCAGATCTTTTTCTTACTTTGCGACGCATTTTAAAATTAGCCAGCCGTTTTTACATTTCTAACTATAGAAGCGATAAAATCAAATGTTTTCTGCATACAAACATTTCAACCAAAGTATTGAGGATTTAAATGAAATGTTTTCACTATCAACAGGAAGTACATCGGAATAAACACCTCATGTAAGAGGTGACATGTTGCTGTCCCGAAAATGACTGACATTAATACAGACAGTATCATGTAACCTAGAATGGGCATCAAGTTAAAACAGAAGAACCGACGAAAAACAAGCTGTATCATCTCACAGTCTTCACTGACAATAAATTACAGTTTAGAATTTCATTTCCTATTATGTTATAAACATTTTATGTTCTACGCGGCGTCGGTTCGATCTTTGATCTGAAAGTCAACAACTAGTTTGAACCGTTACCTTTCATCAACGCATATTTAGCTTTTCATGTTTAAACATGACATCAGTCATAGTTAAATGATGTTTGGTAGCATTGCTATGTCTGCAAAAAGAATAATAACACTCGAACAGTGATTATTAAAGACAGTTAACAATAATAGACTCCTGGTTGTAGTTATTCACGATGCTCATGTCTATTTGCTGCAACGAGAAAATTGTCACTGTCAAATACAGTAACCCGACTGAAGCACGTTTCATCTGTCTTATATGATTAAAGACAGCTGTCTCAAGACATTAGTGCTAATTTGCAGGTAGCCAGACGAGATTCTCCGCTGCTGAAACATTGATTTCCGGATGTTGAATTAAGTGATTTGGTTGTATAGTTTAAAGAGTAACATTACAGAATTATCACGATTACAGCTTTTGCTAACATAAAAACTATAGTTCTTGTGATTTACTGGCAAACATTCTGAAATTATCATTCAAGAATCAGACTGGGAATGGAATTTTTTTAAGGGCGAAATAAAAGACCGGAAAATAAAAATAAAAGCAATGAAAAATACAATGACAAAAGTGTAGAATGAGTTTGTCCTATTGTTGTTGTTTAGAACGTTTTCTTATTTCTTTATTGCCTACGAGGGGCTAAACATAGAAAGGACAAACAAGGACAGACAAAAGGATTAAGTCGATTACATCGATCCCAGTGTGTAACTGGTACTTAATGTATCGACCCCGAAAGGATGAAAAGCAAAGTCGACCTCGGTGGAATTTGAACTCAGAACGTAGCGGCAGACGAAATACTTATTTCTTTACTATCCACAAGGGGCTAAACACAGAGGGGACAAACAAGGACAGACAAACGGATTAAGTCGATTACATCGACCCCAGTGCGTAACTGGTACTTATTTATCGACCCCGAAAGGATGAAAGGTAAAGTCGACCTCGGAGGAATTTGAACTCAGAACGTAGCGGCAGGCGAAATATGGTCTTCTACCATAGATTTACTCAAATCGAGTAAGTAAAGACGTTCCACACATGATCATCCCACATAGTAGAACATTGTTCACTGTACTTTTTTGAACGGTAGCATGTGAAAAGTATTTGACTAACATTGATAGAAAATCGTGCAATAATATAAAAACTCCTTTGTTGGCTGTTATAAGTTTAAGTGTCACTTATTAGAAATTACATGTGACAGTTGGCACAATATATATATTCATTGCTATTGACATCTAAAGCATATGCAATGCGCAGTTTTCATTTCGTTCCTAATTACTAGTTGCTAGTACCTCCTTGTATGGATAGATGATGCGTGGACATTGAGGAAAAAGGGGTTCCAGTTAAAAGAAATATATTAAAAGAAATTCTTATAACAAACTAATGGGAAATATTACACTACGATTTATACCACATGCTAACAGAATTATTCATGTAGTATTTATAGAGATGTTATTTAGTTTCTATACCTACCTACCTACCTACATATAATACATATACAAGTAGATGTAGGGACTTTTAAATCAAAGCTGGACCTCTTCCTGTCGAGAGTCCCAGATGAACCTACCTCACGGCAAGAGGTGCAAATGAGGGTAGCTATATCAAACACCATGCTTCAGCAAGTGCCACATATTAGAGGAGGCTCTTAGTAATAACAGTGTAGCAAAACGGCGGTGCATCAACATGGCCACAGCTCTGAGCTGAAACTAGAGAAAAAATACATACATCTATAAGTATATTGACCGGTCAGTATAAGAAATTCTCGAACGCTATTTTCGGACGATTACGGTCCCTGTCAGTATACAGGTATACAATGATGTGCTTTGGCTACAGCATTAGAGCGTTTTAGCACTTATTTCTAGCAATGTAGGTGTTCTAACGCCCTAGTCACATTTAGCGACGATTATAGTTTTCCATTTTGGTGAAACATTTCAAACTGGTGTGTATATTAATTATATATATACATATATGTTAACATCTTTAAAATTGCATTTTCAAAACTTCTTTCATATATATATAATGATTATTAGGCTAATAATTAATTTCTAATAAATCTACCGGCTATTTGCAATATCAATATCTGAAAAAATGCTGATATTCTATAAATCATAGCAATGAGATTTGAATGGCATGAGGTGACCCGTGCTTCTCACTGATAATGTCCTATCGACCGAGACCACGTGGGATGGGAATTCCAGCGCTCATGACAGACGAATTTCGTCTGCTACGATCTATCTGTGTGTGCTTTTATGCACCAAGCACCCGTAGGAGAGAACCTCTCAGGGATAATAATGCAGAATCCGGTGTTCTAACAAGGCATCCATGTTACGTTGGATATAAAAATGACCTTATGTATATATACACATATATAATGTATTGTTCCGTGAAGGTCAAGACAAAAATTGCTTCATCTTATGAGAGATGAATATTATTTAATAGACACAATATATGTTTATATGTGTTACTTATAGTTTCATGTGTAGAGAAAATATCTCAAACATATTCATTATGCACAAAGCACATATCGTAACGAACTAAAGATTGTATGAAAGAAGAAACGCTAAGGAAGAATATAGAAAACATGGTAGGTTAAATAACGGAAAAATAAAAACGGTAAACGAAATAAAAACTGTAAAAGGGTTATCCTCCTCAGATCTAAAATTATAAGGCGAGAAAGATATCAACAAGTTAATCAGGTATAGGCGGAATTTTTTAATTCTTCAAAATATACTTAGACTTATGTTTACAGCTGCTGAAAATTTCAGACGCAGAGTCCAGTAGTGAGTTAGCATAGCCTTCTTCCGACATAAGGACAAAAGCAAAGCTACTAAGTTGGCTAGCCACCCACCTATAGAATTTGAAATCTAAAATCTAACGCAACACCACATGTGATCAAGGGGGAAGATAAATGAACACTCTGCACCTTATGCCGATGGATCAAATAAATGTAAGTTATGCTTAGCTGAAAGAGCTCAAATCTTTTTCAGATTAAGATCCCCAACTCCTAGTGAAATGAAGGTAAAACTACCAGTATTCCTAAAGAAAAGTAAGTTAGGTAATTGTCCAATTCTTAAAGAAAAAAATAATTAAATTTACAAAGTAAAACATATTAGATCCAAAACAATTAAAAGAAAAGCAGAAACACAAAATATTTCAATGAATTGCATACAAAACTATTCAATCTGTTTGTCCTTCACATGTTCTTTGGCGAGATTAATAAATATTAAATTAGATTATTCTTCCTTGAGCTGTTTTTAAAACTCAGTTATTTTTCATGCATGATATAGCTATTTTTGTCTGTTTGAAAATAAATTGAATTTTAGATAATTAAATACAAATGATTTTTTTATAGCGTTTTATTCAAACTACATGATATGATATCTTTCACAGAATGATATAGTTGAATGAGCTTTTAATTATATGAAACATTTCAAGTTCATTGAACTATGAACCGAATGAGAATGTTTACCAAGAATGATTGAGATTGTTTGCCAAGAAAAGATGCAAGCAAATAAACCGACGGCTCTCGTTTAACCAATCATCACACAAAGCTATGGGTTGGCCGAGATTATGGTACAAGACACTTATTTAAGACACCATGGAATAGGATCCATTGCGAAATTCTCAATCATTAATTATACTTTAGGGTTCAGTAATCGGTTCTACATTAAACTTCTATATCCTACGTGATTGGGGTCCCGTCATCACGCCACAGAATAGGCTAAAGTGTAGAATCTCAGAAACGCTGACTGTATTATGATATTTTTTATACATTTGTATACATGTATTTCAATTAGTTAATATCATTGATCTTTAGAATGTCATTAAAAATATTGGAGACAGAAACAGGTGAGTTATCGAAACATATATATAAAGGCATAATAATAATAACAACAATAACATTTTCTGCGTTTCTTTATATATATAATATATATATATATATATATATATATATATATATATATATATATATATATATATATTATATATATATTATATAAAATCCGTTCTGTGTGTGTGTGTTTGTGTCTTCTAGGATCTCAGGCATCCTCCATCCGATTGCGCTCAAATTTGAAACCAGATTCTAGACTTACTTCGCAACAAACTTACAGTTTACGCTACAGCATTCAACATTTGGTAATTAAACAGCTCATGCACACAGGTGCACTCACACACATCCGTCAGCTTTAACGAAACATTTTCCCATTACCTTCCATAAATTTTCAATAATGTTCCTCGTTGATCAATGCAAATTTACAGACAACAAAATCAGATATACTATATTTATTAATTGCTATTTTTTTTTAGCATTGATTTGTAATTTTGTTGATATTTTAAACTGATTATGGCTAGTATAAAAATAATTACGTGATATTTGTGTGCAATATGGAGATTTGTATTCTTATATCATTGAAAACAAAAATTAATTATATAAATTCAATTATGAGAGTTTTAATTCATTTTAGGTCAGGTCTTAGAGAAATCTAATTTTTAAAGAAAACTTAGCATTCTATTCGGGATTAATGAGGTATTTTGCAGGCAATATATTGTAATTCTAAAAGGAAATATTTTCAGATCATGGGTTGATTTAATATATTCTGGGTACTATCGCTCTACACGTTAGGCGATTAAATCTATATGAACTATAGATTGTCTAGCAGATTCTATTAATAATAATTTAAATAGTAACCTAAAACAATATCACCTGCAGCGATTCCGCTAATAATAACAATTCAAGTAATCTAAATGATCATAGCCAACAGCGAGATTTTGTAGCTTTACTATTTGCAAAAACTTAGATATCGCAGATAGGAGACGATCTTCCCGAATCCAGATGAGCAAAACTGTGATATTTGATTACAGTGGCACAAGCGACGGTGACCCGAGATTGGTGGCTATTTATGTACTTACATATTTAACCTTGTCACAGCGAAATTAATTCTATGGTTATTCCAGTAATGTTGTTAAATATACAAACAAAAAGGATGTATGGTAAGAATCTTTCTTCCTAACCACTTGGTTCCGAGCTCAGTCCCACTGCATGGAACCATGGAAAAATGTCTTCTACTATAGCCTCGGGCCATCCAAAGCTTTGTGAGTGGATTTAGTAGAGGGAAACTGAAAGAAGCACGTCATACATCATTTGTACGATGTGGATAATATACCGCCATCTAAACGACCTGAACATTAGTTTCATGGTTCATCCGAGGCTGGGACCACGGGGCCATACGTCCCCTGCCCAATTCAGGATCACAACATATAGGTACACTGCGTCCTTAAAGAGGAAAAGGATTCCATCACCTTTAAACGGAGTCTGGGCAGATTTCTTCAAGGAATACCAGATAAGCTACCCATACCTAGATACAACTCACTCAACAAGAACTCACTACTTGAATGGACCATAAACAAAACTTGACTTCAAAAGGATTTAGATAATCTTATCAGGTGGTGCTATTAAGTTAGACATGGCCTGGACCAATCTTTGGTCGAAACATATCTAAGTTTTATCTATGTTTTATACATACATGCATATATATACATATGTGTGTGCGTATGTGTGTGTATGTCCCACACCACCACTTGACAACCGGTGTTTGTGTTTTACGTCCCCTTAATTTAGCGCTTCGGCAAAAGAGGGCGATTGAATAAGTACCAGGGTTAAAAAAAGTGCCGGGGTTGATTCAATCGAATAAAAAATTATTCAAGGCGGTGCCCCTGTATGGTAGTGGTCTGATAACTGAAACAAGGAAAAGAATAAAAGAATACTTCACTATATTATTTTATTCTTTATTCTTTTACATGTTTTAGTCATTTGACTGCGGCCATGCTGGAGTACCGCCTAGAAAGGCTTTTTAGTTCAACAAACCGACCCCACGCCTTATTTCTTAAGCCTTGTAGTTATTCTATCGGTCGCTTTTACCGAACTGCTAAGTTATGGGGACGTCAACGCAGCAATACCGGTGGTCAAGCAGTGATTAGGTACAAACACAGACACATACACATATACAAATGCATAGATACACACACACACACACACACACACACACACACACACACTTATATATTTTATAACGAAAGCTGTTACTCAGAGTTTCACGTTCCCGTTCGTCGGACAGTTTTGTAAAAAACATATTACTCTACCTCTGGTATTTGAGTAATCTTGTTTCTACCTTGTTTCACATTTATGTGCTTACTCCGATATATATATATATATATATATATATATATAATATATATATATATATATATATATATATATATTTGATTTGCCTAATGTGGTTTTATCTCTAATTTAATTTAATATAATATAATATAATATATTATAATATAATATAATATATTTATACTATAAAATTGGATTTAATCCTAAATCTGATTTTTCCTGTAAGTTTGGATTTATTCCCTAATATTTTATTATTATATATATGTATATATATATATATATATATATATATATATATATATATATATATATATATACACGGCGGGGTTCTTTCAGTTTCTGTTTACCAAATAAATTCACAAGGCCCGAGACTATAATAGAAGACACTTGCCACGCCTGTTGTACTTGTGGAGGAATGGAATAGCATTTTAAAGCAATCTGCGATTCTGTTAGAATAACGGAAATATTAAAGGTAAGTATAAATGTTAGAAGTAATAATTTTCTCGACAAACTAATTCCGTTCCTCGGTTTATATTTTCCGTTGAGGCAGGTGCATTATTATCGCAGATAAGTGTGCAGGAATTAATATATGATAATCTTCCATTTTCTATTCTCTTTTCATCTATGCATCCTGTGTATCGCCGACAGAGACGGTCGATACCTGTACTGAAGAACATAGTTCTTTCCTCCACAAAATACCAGAATAAAAATATTCCTGTGCCTCTTATTAAGCTTCAGCTCTGTATTACTAGGGCAGGTCTTTTTTCAAAGGCTTTCCAACTGTGACCATTTCATCTTCATATTCTTCAGACAGCATCTTTTACCTCACATCTACCATGTGCTTTCTTTTTTTGAACGGCTGTGTATTGAAGAAGATTTCGTAGCTATTTATAATATATGGAGCGAATATATTAGAGATTTCCTCGTCATATGAATCGGACTTATTCTTAAGTTATCTTATGCACCTTTTCTGAAGTAACGTTATGGAGTGGAAAAGAGCCAACGCCTTTTTTATTACAAGGAATGTTTGAAGCCGTCGCTTCCTTGCATAACATAACGCAATATTGTCAATGAAACAAATCTTCGCCACAATTATCAAATCTATATATATAAAACTCTAGTTGTGTGAGTGTCTCTCCCCTTCCATTTAGATTCCTAACTCCTCCCACATTTTGCGGTGCAGTTTAACCAAATTCGGGTATCTTATAGTCGTGATTCATATCGAGCCCGTCTGGCTATTAGCGCGCGTCAACGATGAGTCTACGATTTTAAAAATAATTTAACATCATTTTTTATTCCATTTTAATGCATAATCTTTCGTGTGTCAATGGCGGCGGAGTTGGCGTCCACGCTCACAGCTGCATGTCGCCCCTAGTGGGTAATAAAGAATCACCACGCTCACAGCTGCACCTGTTTGCTTCTCCCCCTTCCCTCCCTCGTGAAGCTGTGGGGAAGGGAGTGTAAAGAAATCAACGTCGTAATGCGTTGTCAAGGAGACCAGCGTTCTTTTAGAACAACGACTTCATGGCTTGAAGACACCAAAACAGAAATGGCTAAGAAAGCCCGAATTGGCATCTATAAGGGAAGTAACTCTCTAAAAATGCTTATATAGTTATTTCCCTTACAAAACCGAGCAACGCCGGGCGATACTGCTAGTTCTTTATATTTTTCTTTTATATTTTACTTGTTTCAGTCAATGGGCTGGGCCCATGGTGAGCCACCTTATTTTTAGGATTTGATTCGAACACATCGACCCTTGTATTTAGTACTAAGGTCTGGTACTTCATCTATCTGTGCCTTTTGTCGATCGGTAAGTTATGGGGTCAGAGCCATACCAATTGTCAAGCAGTAGGTGAAGGCAAATTCAAACACTAAAATAGACACACGCATAAGCATATACACATACAGATATAGACACACGCTCACATACTTATACGACGGGATTCTTTCAGTTTCTGTGTACAAACTCCATTCACAAGGCTTTAGACGGCCCGAGGCTGTAGTATAAGAAACTTGCTCGCGGTGTCATGCAGTGGAACTGAACCCGAATCCAACTTCTTATCACACAACCATGCCTGCACCTAAAAAATATTGATTTCAAATGTTGACACAGTGTTCAACTGGTACTTTCTTATCAACCTTGAAAGGATGAGAGGCAAAGTCGACTCGGCAGATTTTAACTCAGAACATAACGACTCGATGAATTGCTACATAACGATGAATCACTTCTAAGTATTTCTGCCAGCTTGCCGACAAAAGAAATATTAAATGGTACCTGTGGGAGATCTAACTATCTATCTATCTATCTATCTATCTATCTATCTATCTATCTATCTATCTATCTATCTATCTATCTATCTATCTATCTATCTATCTATCTATCTATCTATCTATCTATCTATCTATCTATCTATCTATCTATCTATCTATCTATGTAATATAATGTAATATAATATAGTGTAATAAATATAATATAGTATAATTATATAAAATAGTTCAGAATTACAGAAAAGACAGAATTTCATGCCTTTGTCATAAGGTATCAAGATCGATTCTCTCAATTATGACAAAGACAAGGAATTCTGTTTTCTCTGTAATTCTGAACTATTTTTTATTCTTTTTTCCCCTAAAAATCCCCTTTTAAACATGATTATAGAGCGTGCATACCGATGTAAACATTGGCAGAAACACACCTTTAGTTCATATAAGTGATATCTACCATTATATATAATTTAAACATTAATTTTATTCTTACGTTTCACATTCACTAGATATATCTTTTTCCAAATCTATATGGTTTTATAATATACATATAGTTATATATTTCTCATTTATTTAGTTTTTATTTCCTTTATCCCTCCTCTTCCTAGAGGCTACCTTTGACGTTATATCCTATAACGTTGTTTTGAAACAAACTTAATAGCGTTCAGTTAATCGCTATATACATATCCATCATTTTGTGTTAAAATGTCTTATTGACGAGTTTCATTTCTTCACTTCCCCGAAGAGAAGATTACATTGTTTCACACCATTTTATTCCTTTAGAATTATATCGCGTTTAACTCCATTAAATAAATAAATAAATAAATAAAGAAATAAATTAATATATAGATATATATATACATACATACATACATACATATATATATATATATATATATATATATATATATATATATATATATATATATATATATATATTATATATATATATATATATATATATATATATATATATATATATATGTATGTATGTATCTATGTACTGTCGAGTCGCTAAGTCAGGGGACATAACCAGACCCATACCAATTGTCAAGCAATAGGTGTGGGCAGACTCACATACGCACTACCCAGGCGCATCGAAACCATAATGATATCCGTGGAGCAGCTGATGATGAAGGCAGGCTGGATTGTTGATATGGCTGATTTTGGATATGTGGATTAGTATTATTGGATTGTGGTATAGCTGTAGAAGTGTATTATAACACATCCTTTATATATGTATATATATATATATTTCAATAGTAAGATGGGTGTATAAAGGGGAGAGGACAGAACAAGCACATACGCACACGGAGTCAACAATCACAATGTTTGCTCCAGAAGAAAAAGAACAATTATTCTTTCTACTCTAGGCACAGGGCCCGAAATTTTTGGGGAGGGAGCCAGTGGATTAGATCAAACCCCCAGTACGCAACCGCTACTTAATTTATCGATGCCGGGAAGATGTAAGGCAAAGTTGACCTCGTCGGAATTTGAACTCAGAACGTAAAGACAGACGAAATACCTATTTCTTTACTACCCACAAGGGGCCAAACACAGAGAGGACAAACAAGGACAGACAAACGGATAAAGTCGATTATATTGACCCCAGTGCGCAACTGGTACTTATTTAATCGACCCCGAAAGGATGAAAGGCAAAGTCGACCTCGGCGGAATTTGAATTCAGAACGTAAAGACAGACGAAATACCTATTTCTTTACTACCCACAAGGGGCCAAACACAGAGAGGACAAACAAGGACAGACAAACGGATAAAGTCGATTATATTGACCCCAGTGCGCAACTGGTACTTATTTAATCGACCCCGAAAGGATGAAAGGCAAAGTCGATCTCGGCGGAATTTGAATTCAGAACGTATCGGCAGACGAAATACCGCTAGGCACTTCGCCCGGCGAGGTAACGATTCTGCCAGCTCGCCGCCTTCGAAAAAAAAGATAAGTTATTATAACTCCAATAAGTTAGAATAAAATCATTAGAGCGCCAGACAAGATGATTTGTGGCGCTTTACGTTCCGTGTTCCAATTCTACCGGAAGCAATTTTCTCTTTCGTTCTCCGGGGACCGATAAAACAGACTACCAATCATATGTTGGCTCGATTTGATGAACTAAACTTTTCTTTTATAAAATTGCTAGCTTTGAAAATAAATAAGAAACCATTATGTTTCTAATACATTAGACATTTATATTTATTTTTACAACAGATTTTAACAGATATTTTCCAAGATTCATACATCTTAATTATATGAACACAAAATGATATGAATGTTTTTGGCATGCATACCCTTGGGATGGTATAGATTTCAAGTGCAGTGATTAATTTAGGTTCAGTTGCGAAAGGAAAAAGATGGTATTAAAGAACGGGGATACAAACTAATATATTAACTGCTGATAGCACTCATTTTTTACAATAACATATGCTCACATACACACAGGTACGCACACACAGGCACGCAAACACACACACAAGCGCGCGCTCACACACACACTCAAACACATACACCTCCACATGTATTA
>NC_043008.1:58320822-58328322 GCF_006345805.1 Octopus sinensis
TTAGTTTGCAAAATAACTCTGTCACTATTCTGAATGCAGACAACTTAACTTTTGTGCTCAAAAATTCAACGCTAGTTTCTGAAAAACAGAATTTATGTTGGATTTAAAATCACAGTTTTTAGCATGGGTGGAAGCACTCCGTCGGTTACGACGATGAGAGTTCCGGTTGATCCGAATCAACGGAACAGCCTGCTCGTGAAATTAACGTGTAAGTGGCTGAGCACTCCACAGACACGTGCACCCTTAACGTAGTTCTCGGGGATATTCAGCGTGACACAGAGAGTGACAGGGCCGGCCCTTTGAAATACAGGTACAACAGAAACAGGAAGTAAGAGTGAGAGAGAGTTGTGGTGAAAGAGTACAGCAGGGATCACCACCATCCCCTGCCGGAGCCTCGTGGAGCTTTAGGTGTTTTCGCTCAATAAACACTCACAACGCCCGGTCTGGGAATCGAAACCGCGATCCTATGACCGCGAGTCCGCTGCCCTAACCACTGGGCCATTGCGCCTCCACACAGTTTTTAGCATAACAGTCACTGAAATACAAGAAGTCAATTTAACTTTTATACCTTCTTATAATTTTGTGAATCATGCTTGAATGGTACAAAATCCATTGGCCCAGGATTGGGCTCAAGACTAGGGACTAGCGGGACTAAAAGGGCTTACAAGCCAACTATAAGAAGGCATAAAACTTAAATTGACTTCTTGTATTTCGGTGGGTGTTATGCTAAAAACTGTGGCTTTAGGTCCATCATAAAATTTGTTTTTCAGAAACTAGCGTTGCTTGGTACTGCATCAGAGCATTTATTATTATTATTATATTATTATTTTATTATTATTATTATTATTATTATTATATTACTTTTTTTTTCTTCTTTCAATTTGCTTCCATTTCTTGCCGAGGTCTTCCCGACTCCTAGGGCAAAGAAACTCATAGTATACATTGGTAGGCCATTAAACCAACTCAATAGTTCGTTCATTTTTTTTTTTAAGTTAAATTAAAATATTATATTATTATTATTATTATTATTATTATTATTATTATTATTATTATTGAGTGAGAGAGCAGTTCATGCCATCAAAGTGACACTGGGGTAAAATATACGAAGCTCAATATACCATCATGACTACCGTCTGATAAAGGTACACCAGGCACATGCATCACAACCATATGTGCGCGACATGGTGATCTCATATCAAGATAACAGCACATGACCTTGCAGGTGGGGCCCAGTTTGAATTTTCTTCAGGTTGAGCAGCCATCCCGGTCAAACGGTCCCCGAATAAGGGTGTTAAGGATGTTGAAAGAACCACCCATGTTTCCAGAGGTGAACTATTCAAACCCCAAAACATCCCTCTCAACACATGGCTATGAGCTCCCACCACTATTCTGCTCGTGATCAGAGATGCAATATCGTCAGCCACTAAGGGACATGCTCAACTGGTTAAGGTCAAACAACTGACAAGCAAATCTGTGGTATGAGCAGAATATTTGCTGTAGCCCATCTTTTATACCAAGACAAAACAATGTACATGATAACACTTCCAATCAGTTAAGATCAGAAGCCATGAGAGCCACTGCCTGGTACTGCATCAATTATTATTATTATGTTATATTATTATTATTATTATTATTATTATTATTATTATTATATTATTATTATGTTATTATTATTATTATTATTATATCATTATTATTATTATTGTTATTATTGTTATTACTGTTATATATTATTATTATTATTATTAATTATTATATTATTATTATATTATTATATTATAATAATTATTATTATTATTGTTATTATTGTAATTATTATTATTATTATTATTATTATATATAATTATTATTATTATTGTATTATTATATTATTATTATAATTATTATTGTTGTTATTGTTATTATTATTATATTATTATTATTATTATTATTGTTATTATTATTATTATTATCATTATTATTATTATTGTTATTATTATTATTATATTAATATTATATTATTATTATTATAATTATTATTTTGTTATGTTATTATTATTATTATTATTATTATTATATTATTATTGTTATATTATATTATTATTATTAGCAGTAGTAGTAGCAGGTGCAGCTGCATTTGTTGCAGTATGTGCAACTGTATGCTCGAGATGTGCTGCATTACAATTAGAAATATTTTCCTTTGCAGACAAAAACCATTGAATGGACAGAATATAGAATCCACAGGAAACTCTTCTGAGAAACAAAGTAATTCCAAATTTTCCACACACACACACAATATGTGTATGTGTGTATATATATATATATATGTACATATATAGGCGCGCATGCAGTTGTAAGAGGAAGCACATATACAAACATACACAGACATATACAATTACTACACACAAAGGTACACACATTGACACACACACATACGATACCACAAATACACAGGCGCACATAGGCGCACACAGCCGCACACAGTAGCTCACGTACACGCAGATCATTAAACGTCTTCAGAGTTACACAGAAATATGCACATACACACTCACTCACATGCAAACAGGCATACCATAGATCTATACAGAACACTCACATCCACACCACAAAATACATATACAGAAGCAGTCGTACACCCAAACTCACATCCACGCTACAAGCACATATACAGAAAGAATCGTACACACCGACGCATACCTACGCCACGAACATATGTACATAGAAACAACCGTACGCACACACACACACATACACACACACTCACACACATACACACACATACACAGATTCACACACACACATACACACATACACAGACACACACGCACACACACACACACACACACACACTAAAACAAATGCTATAGAATGTTCCCAAATCACTTCCCTATAATGCTGTGATTAAAAACAGCGGCCATATGTAAATTAACAATGATAATATCTAAATTAGAACACGAGGCAATTTTGCAGAAGGTTGTTTATTGGCTGTTTGTTTATCCAGATGTAAAGGAAGATAGAAAATAAACCAACTGTGTATATGTGTCTGCTGTTGCGCATTGCCAGTTAACTCACACCACCCTACTATCTCTTCTCACTATTTACCGCACCGATCCCACATTTCTCGTTGATTTACTAATTGCTTCTAATTCCGGCACAAAGCAAGATGGCGACCTGGCAGGAACGTTAGCAGGTCAGACAAAATTCTTAGCGGTATTTCGTCAATTTTTACGTTCTGAATTCAAATTCTGCCGGGGTCGACTTTGCCTTTCATCCTTTCGGGATCGATAAATTAAGGACCAGTTGCGTACTGGGGTCGATGTAATCGACTTAAACCCTTTGTCTGTCCTTGTTTGTCCCCTCTATGTTTAGCCCCTTGTGGGGAATAAAGAAATAAGAAACGTTAGCAGGCCAGGCAAAATGCTTAGCGATATTTTGTCTGTCGTTACGTTTTGAGTTCAAATTCCGCCGAGGTCGACTTTGCCTTTTATCCTTTCGGGGTCGATAAATTAAGTACCAGTTACGCACTGGGGTCGATGTAATCGACTTAATCCCTTTGTCTGTCCTTGTTTGTCCCCTCTATGTTTAGCCCCTTGTGGGCAATAAAGAAATAAGAAACGTTAGCAGGCCAGTCAAAATGCTTAGCGGCATTTCGTCAATTTTTACGTTCTGAATTCAAATCCTGCAGAGGTCGACTTTGTCTTTTAGCCTTTCGGGGGTCGATAAAATAAGTACCTTAACCCCGGCAAAGTTTTCTTGAAAAGGTGTTTACAATACACGAATCATCCTTGGTTTAATAATTTAATTTTACTTAAGACCCTCTAAACATTCAGCGCTCCTTCAACTCCTCTTTGACAGACACATACCTCGCCTTTATATAACCTGACAATAAAAAATATAATCCCTGTATTAAATATATTTTATTTCTAATAAAAATCCAAATCGTGTACACATTCAGCATCCTGCAACTTCCATTTCATATATGACTCTCCTGCTGAGCTCTCACAGTTCATACTGAACATACCTATATTTCCCTTTGTGAACTCACGACAATTAGTAGTGGGCGTCTAGCTCTAAAGTGTATTGGATTTTTTAACACAATACATCTATAAAAAGATTTTCCGTGCACGAAAAACCGCAGCTTCTGCCTTTCCACATACGTTGAATATGTTATATTCATATAATTGTAACAGTACAGATGCTTCTGTTACATTTCGTAAAGTCAAACACCAAGTTGGATTAACTGATGACGGCAATGGAAATTGCCGAAATTGACGCGGCAGTCTTAAAAAATCTCGGTCGTCATTTTTCGGACAATTACGGTCCTTAGTGTATATTTTTTCATTCATATGCTTTAAATACAACATTTTAAGTCTTATTTCTAGCAATGTAGGTGTTCTTTAACAGCCTAGTCACATTTAGTGACAATTATAATTCCCCTTTTTGGAGAAACATTGCAACCTGCTGTTTATATTATATTATATTACATTATATTATATTATATTATATTATATTATATTATATTATATATATATATATATTATATCTTTTATTGAATTTTAATACTTTTGATATTTAAAATAATATAAATTAATTAATTTTATGTATTGGCTTATGTTTTTCATTGTTTGATTTGCCTAATAGTGGTTTTATCTCTAATTAATATAATATAATAAATATAATATATATAATATATATATAATATATATATAATATATATATATATATATATATACAATAGAAACTCGGTTTTCGAACAACTCTGATCACGAATAAATTTCCTGTCTTTCTCATATTCATTTAATACAGTATTGCCTCGGTTTACGAATGCCTCTGATCACGAATAAATCGTGTGTTATATATTATATATATATATATATATATATATTATATATATATATATATATATATATATAATATATATAATATATATATATATATTATATATATATATATATATTATTTTTTTACTACTCACATGGGGCTAAACACAGAGGGGACGAACAATGACAGACAAACGGATTAAGTCGATTATATCGACCCCAGTGCGTAACTGGTACTTATTTAATCGATCCCGAAAGGATGAAAGGCAAACTCGACCTCGGCGGAATTTGAACTCAGAACGTCACGGCAGCCGAAATACCGCTAACCATTTCGCCCGGCGTGCTAACGATTCTACCATATATACATGCAAACTTGCTAAGGAGAATTGAGGCACTAGCCACAATTCGAAATCACGATCCAGATATATATGTTGCCCTGTTCTACGACGTTTTACCTGAGATATGCTAAATTCCACTCGTTTGCCCGATTTCTGTTGGTCCATTACGTATTGTCAGTGAGATTGGTGGTTAAGTTGGGAGTTTTTACTTCTACATTACAACAAGCTGTTGCTTCGTGTACCCTTTTATATAATTTAGAATATAATATGTTTAATACTAATATAGTTTGCTGCCACCAATGCTATTGTTATTGTTATCAATTATTTAGATTTGCCGCTGATGATAATAATAACAACATCTTTACGAGTATATATTTTGAACATTTACTTATATATATATATATATATATATATATATATATATAATATATATATATATATATATATATATGTGGTGTGTGTGTGTGTGTGTGACTTGAGAGGTTTGGATAGCTCGTATAGTTCCAAAGAGCATCTGCTTCTTGTCGAATCGGTGTGTCTGGAATATTAGCGGAAGCATTGTGTAAGATCTAGCACACGTAGGGTGTGAGATGGATTTTATTGGCGTTTAGCTATGCCAAAAATCTCATTCATCATTTCAATGCGATGTGTGGACATTTAAAAAAAAAACCCTGCATTCTGGTAGTTAGGATGAACAGAACTGAAGTTTAAAATAAAATAAATGCGCCCTTTTAAAGCCTAGCCAGGCTCCTGGGCCCGGTTTCCCGGTTTCTATGGCGTATGTGTTCCCCAGCTGGACGAGACGCCAGTCCATCGCAGAACTGAAATTAAACTGTATTTAATTTTGACACAAGGCCAGCCATTTTGAGGGGAAGGCTTAAGTCGATATCCTCTACCCCAGCACTTGACTGTTACGTTCTTTTGGCGATCTCGGAAGGCTGAACAACAAAGAGATTCCAACTTAGAATTTAAACAGCCAGAAGAATTTTCCCGACTTTCGAACGATTTTGCCACCTCACCTTAGAGTTAAATCCTAATGACTATTGTTGAATGCCAATAGTTTGATCTATTGGAGTCTGTGTTTTTAAATATCGGTATATGGATTCCATGGCCAGTCTGGGTCAATTCGTCGAAGGATTTTAGTAGATTATAACGACCGATTTATTTATTTCAGCTGGATACCGATATTTATTTTATCGAATACTAATAATCGAACGGGTAACTTATCTTTTGATGTACAGGTATTTGGCGTGGAATCGGTTGAGTCATTAGAGATCCGGCTAGAATACTTCACAGTATCTGTTCTGACTCCCTACGCTCCGAGTTCAAATCCCGATAAATTCAACTTAGCTTTTTATCTTTTCGCGATCAGTGAAAAAGCACTAATCGAGGCCGGTGTATGGACAGAGCAGTAACAACATGAGAACAGATGCCTTGTAATATGTGACATGCACTCACTCACACACACACACACATATATATATATATAATATATCTATATATACACACACGCATTATTCTTTTATTTGTTTCAGTCACTTATTTGCGGCCATTCTGGTGCACCGCCTTACAAGGTGTTTTTAGTCGAATACATGGACGCTAGTACCTGTTTTTTAAAAGCCTAGTATTTATTACGTGGAGGCGCAATGGCCCAGTGGTTAGGGCAGCAGACTCGTGGTTTCGATTCCCAGACCGGGCGTTGTGTGTGTTTATTGCGCGAAAACATCTAAAAGCTTCACGAGGCTCCGGCAGGGGGTGGTGGCGCCCCTGTTGTACTCTTTCGCCCCAACTTTCTCTCACTCTCTCTCTTCCTGTTTCTTGAGTAACGCTGCGATGGACTGGAGTCCCGTCCCAGCGGGGGGGAACACATACGCCACAGAAACCGGGAAACCGGGTCCATGAGCCTGGCTAGGTTTGAAAAGGGCGGAGAAAAAGAAAAATATTTATTATATCATACTCTTTTATCTGACGGATAAGATAAGTGGTTGTAAACAAACCAGCAGGCATTGTCAAGCAATGTGAGAGGGGACAAACACAGTGACAAAGATACATATACACATACTTCGTGCTTCCACACAATTTCCTTCTACAAATCATAAGGCAGTAATTACCCAGGCGCTATAGTAGAAGATGCATATCCATGATGACATGCACTGAGAATGAACCCGAAATTATTGGATTGTCCGGAAAGTTCGTGCCAATTTATAGCAGCTTACCTTTCACTTATTTTAGAACATGGTTGAGTCCATAAAATAGGAGTTGACTACACCTTCATTTAGAGCACAGTTTAAGCTATGTTTTCATGGAGCAAGGTTTATGTTCCAATAACCTGTGTTAATTCTGTAACCCTTTAAAATGGAAGA
>NC_043008.1:58330822-58353322 GCF_006345805.1 Octopus sinensis
TATATATATATACATACATATATATATATAATATATATATGTATGTACATATATATATATATATATAATATATATATATATATATATATATATATATATATATATGTACATATATATATATGTATATACATATATGTATATATAAATAACCGATTAGTGCTTTCTGTGCTACATGATACTCTACATACATAATGTTTCCTTTGTTATTGAATCGTTTGGGAAATAATTCAGTCGTCTTGGAAATTTTACAAGTTGAAACTATGGTGTTAATTATAAAACTTAGCAAAAACTTCACTTAAAGAGAATATTATGATAAACCGAAATTATTTGGAAGGATCGGATTTCCTGCAAATAAACAGCCATATTTATCCAGTGCTGCCAAACAAATTATCTTACTTTACTGCCGTCATGAATAATTTGCCGAAAATTACTTCGTTTTGAAGCTTTGTAACTTTACGATTCTTGAAAATAAGAAACAAAAAAACAAAACAAGAAAACAAATACAAAATCGAAGGAAGAAATAAAGAAAGTAGACGGTATTTATTTTGGAGTAGTTAACACTATGTCCAACGTTTTCTTTGTTATCATAAAACTAGTACTACACCAATAGAATTGTTTATGAGTTCCTGTTTACAAGAGTGATTTGTTTCATTGTTCTTGTACAGTTTGGTCAATTTTGCCAGTTTTGAAAGTAGGAAGCATTGCAGAGTATTCGGCACGAACCGATGTCTCTCCTTGTTGACTATACGGACAGGCAGTGCTTTGCAACGTTAAATTTTGGCATAAGGACAGCAATTTCGGTGAAGATATAAGTCGATTATATCGACCCCAGCATTCAACTGGGATTTATTTTATTGACCTCGAAAGAATGAAAGGTTAAGTCGATCTCAGCGGAATTTGAACTCAGAGCATAAAGACGGACGGAATGAGGCTCTGCATTTTGCCCGGCATACTGAAGGTTCTGCCAGCTCGCTGCCTTCAACGTTAATGATATATTGTTTTCCAATTTTGGTACAACGCCAGCAACTTTTTGGGGAGGCGTTAAGTCAATTACATCGACCCCAGCGTTCAACTGGTATTTATTTTATCGACTCCTAAAGGATGAAAGGCAAATTCGACCTCCGTGGAATTTGAACTCAGAAGACAAAAACTGACGAAATTCCACTAAGCATTTTGCCTGGCGTGCTAACAATTCTGCCAGCTCACCGCCTTCAACGTTAATGAAATACTGAAGGGCATTTTGGCTAGGAAAGGTGATTCGTATCCAACTTGAAGAATAATAGATGATAAGAAAGCAGATAAGTCTTTAAGCATCTTAGGTTTACAAGTCGGAATATCGAAAAGCAAGTCCATATTGAATCAGAGTATGTTGCTTGATCGAGTGTTCTATTCATCTGCTCAGAGTCTAGTTCAGTCCAGAGTTGTACGTGGAAGATGTATGAAAATGGAGGTCACGAACAAGCGGATCAGTTTCACAAAACCACGAATGCTGACGAAGTGTTATTAGTTAATTGTTATAGAAAATCCGCATTTATTTGTAATTTGACATAAGTTGATATTTAGTTGACTGATTTCAGAATGATGACAAGTAAAGCAACAGTCGGTGAGATTTGAACTTAGAATATATAAAATATATAAACGTGTACCAGGACTGAACCCGGAATCATGTGGTTGGGAAGCAAGCTACTTATCACACAGCCACTCCTGCGCCTATCAAATAATAAAATAATCCTTCTTACTAGCATAAGGCCTGAGATTTTGGGGTGGGGTTAGTTGATTATATCAACCCTAGTTCGTAACTGGTAGTTATTTTATCGAACCCGAAAGGATATAGAGCAAACTCGACCGGAAGCGAATTTGAACTCAGAACGTTAAGACGAACGAAATGTCGCTAAGAAATTTATTCTGGCCAGCTCGCCGCCATTAAAGCCTACTTTACAGCCACAATTTTTGCATTTGAAATATTCAAGTGGACCTTAAAAGAATTACGGAAGATGTTTACTCGCCATTTAAGTGGTCTTAAAGTATATTCTATGAACAGAAAACATAGAATTAATAACATTAAATGCATTGCGGTTTAAAGTGTCATCATCTTAGTCATAGTTCAGTTCCAGACGAACTGAAATAGAATCAAAGACATTACAGCAATGGCGGCATCAATTATATCTAGAGCTATACAATCCAGTGTTCATTCTTTTCTAAGACAGTAGGGTGTAATTAAAAGGAGATTTAGTTCTTTGTTTTTCAAGCAAGACGAGCGCGTAAAGTCTCCATTGTTATGTAAAACAATAGCTAATTACTTCATAGCTAATTATCATGTATTACATTTCTTAATAAGACGATAGCGGCAGGATATAATATCTACACAGATTTTTGAAGAATGCTGGAATAAAATACACACTGCAAATTTTCTATGCGAAAAGACAAAAAAATAATACGGGAAATGTTGCCAATAAATTAAATCTTAGATTATATAACTTTAAAAAAGTTTTTAAAATTATTTTATAAATCTTTTTGATATAATTTATCGGTATCTTCTAAGCTCATGCAATTTTCTCATCTAATTCTATGAAAGTGTAAAATCATAGCTTCTATTGTTTTTAATATCTGGAGTTATAAAATGTTTTAAATAACAACAGCCTAACGGAATCGGTATATTTTGAAGAATATAAATTCCAGACAATGTTTTTCTTCTTTTTGTTTTAACTTGAAGGAAAACTTTTGGTGTTGTTTATAAAATTATATTCAGCTTAAGCAAGCAAAATTGATTTTTCAGGAAAAGGATTCAAAATAATATTTGTTACCTCAAAAATTAAGGCTCGATTTCAAATCCCGCCGAGGTAGATTTGTCCTTTCATCCTGTCGGAATCGATTAAATAATTACCAGCTGAACACTAGGGGTCGATGTAATCGATTAGCTCCCCACTCCAAAATTTCTGGCATTGTGCCAAGATTTGAAATCAATATTTGTTAACAATATATATATATATATGTAGGCGTAGTGGTAAGTAGTTTGCTAACGAACCACATGGTTCCGGGTTCAGTCCCACTGTGTGGAACCTTGGGCAAGTGTCTTTTGCTATAGCCTCGGGCCGACCAAAGCCTTGTAAGTGGATTTGGTAGACGGAAACTGAAAGAAACCCGACGTATGCATGTGTGTGTGTTTGTGTGTCTGTGTTTGTCCCCCGAACATCGCTTGACAACCGATGCTGGTGTGTTTACGTCTCTGTAACTTAGCTGTTCGGCAAAAGATACCGATACAATAAGATACAATACAAAGAATAAGTTCTGGGGTCGATTTGCTCGACTAAAGGCGGTGTTCCAGCATGGCCACAGTCACATGACTGAAACAAGTGAAAGAGTATGTAGTAGTCTTACCTGTGTGTTGTTGTCTTTCACTTTTAATCCTTGCTTGACCATCACCTTTGTGATGTCCTTTATATCACTCTCGCAACCACCCGAGTAGTAGCTAGGAATTTAAAGCTTTTAAACTTTAACCGCACTGAAATTGCGATTGTAATCTAGTCTCCAGGGCTAATGAAAGAAATTTATTTGTTCTTCTGTGTTTTCCCGATAATCTTTACCATGTTACATTTATCGCATTCACATTCTCTTAACATTTTCACCCATTTATCGATGTTCCTCTCTCTTGCTGTGGCCATTTAATGTTTCTCCTCTCTCGTTCCTTGTTACTCTCTCCCTTTGTTTTTCTCTCTTGTTTTCACTGTTATACAATATTTCTATCTTGTTATTCGTTCTACTTAGAAATTCCCATCCGTCTCTGTTGTATTTTTGCTTTCCTTGGTTCTTTCTTTGCTCTATTTCACACTCATTCTTCTCTTTCTTTCCCTCTCTCTCGTTACCTCTACTATGGCTGGAGGAGGCGCAATGGCCCAGTGGTTAGGGCAGCGGACTCGCGGTCATAGGATCGCGGTTTCGATTCCCAGACCGGGCGTTGTGAGTGTTTATTGAGCGAAAACACCTAAAAAGCTCCACGAGGCTCCGGCAGGGGGTGGTGGTGATCCCTGCTGTACTCTTTCACCACAACTCTCTCTCACTCTTTCTTCCTGTTTCTGTTGTACCTGTATTTCAAGGGGCCGGCCTTGTCATTCTCTGTGTCACGCTGAATATCCCCGAGAACTACGTTAAGGGTACACGTGTCTGTGGAGTGCTCAGCCACTTACACGTTAATTTCACGAGCAGGCTGTTCCGTTGATTCGGATCAACCGGAACCCTCATCGTTGTAACCGACAGAGTGCTTCCCATTTCACACTCATTCTCCTCTTTCTTTCCCTCTCTCTCGTTACCTCTACTATGGCTTGTCAATCTAAAATTTCTTCAGTCTTCCTATCTGCCCTTTTCTTGGTTCCCCTTCTACTATCTTTTACAATTCTGTTACTCGCTACTGCGGGTAAATCTCATAACTCTTCCATTCAGGTTTCCGATAGCTGCTGTGTTTAGACAGCTACTCTTGGATTTTTGCCCTTCTCTCCTTCCATACGAGGCCTTCAACCTTTCATTTATTTTGTGTTAGTTCTCGATGAGTATGCCTCTTTGCGCCTGATCGAGAGACTACTGCCTGTAAGTCCTCATTTATGTATGTATGTACATACGTATGTGTGTGTATGTTTTTGTGTGTGTATACGAGTGTATGTGTCTACATTTGTATAATTGTGTGTATATATATCATATAACATTAGATGTTTCATTATTTCCCGCCCTACTTGCATGTTGTGGTTCTTCACATTTAGTCCTTATTTTACCATCACCTCTGTGATATTCCCCACATGACTGGTACAACCAGATGATCAGTATCATGAAATATAAAGTCTTCAGGGTTGAAATGAGCCGAAACTGCAATCGACATTTGTCTCCAGGGTTGCTGAGAGAATTTCCATGTATTTTTATCGTTTTTCCTTTTCGCTTGATCGTTTCCATGTGCCATTCATTTCAGAGAACACATAGAGAGATGCGCAGGTAATATCCAACCAAACTTCAGAGTTTCCCCCATCTCTCAGTGCAAAGAAACAATTTCTATAAAAAACATTTAAATAAAGAAAATTTGTTTATCGAAAAATACAGAACACGTCTAAACATGGACGCATAACTAACTTTGATCTCAGTATATATTTTAATTCATGATCTCATACCCATCACCCTACATATTTTTCTCACTACTTTATCTTTTGAGTTTTTGCGTATATTTATCCCCTCCCCGAAGATGAACAATTACTTCCCCTGTCCCCAATTATAACGATCACCAATTACCTCCCCTTAGATTTTTCTACATGTTGAATCAATCGTTCATAAATTTTTCCTCACACAACATGGACTAAAATCTCATTAAGAAAACACGAAATTACAATAATTTCAATGTCATGACTAGCGAAAGCGAAACCGGCCGACAAACAATATAAAATATATTAAAACATATATTACAACTATGTAAAGTGTGTGTACTTTCTTTCTTTTAATCTCTCTCTCTCTCTCTATCTCTATCTATATATATATATGTATGTGTATTATATATATATATATATACCTACATACGCACACACATACACACACACACACACACACACACACACATATATATATATATATATATAACAATTATTCGGCAGCCATGATAAAACTCTGAGTTTCGGATGCCGAGGTGGAAATTCACGCCGCCATCTCTTCAGTTATCCGGCCATCGGGACAACGCTATGAAAAAATAATTGTCACATATTACATTTACAGATAAATTCCTCTGTTTCCATAATACCGAGGTCTCTTTCTTTCTTTTGTTATCTTACCGTTTTTATCAATATATATATATATATGTATATATATATATACATAGCTACATAATTTTAAAATTTCCAAAAATTAGTAGATACGTTTAGAACCAAATGCACTTTTTCATCATTGTTATCAATATTGCCTTTCCATCACTCTACCTGAAAATCTCTCTTCCTAATTCCTCTGTGATTAAATGCTTTCTAACGTATCCCGAAGTCCTTCCATCACAATCATGTATTTTGACTATCCCATCCACTAAATTAAACGCATTTCTCCCATCTCATATTAATCCAAAAGTTTCATTTATTCTCAATGAAGCCAACACTTAAACCCCATTATGACTCTCAAACTGCACCAGCGTTTGTACTGAGGTAAAAGAAGGGGATCTGGTTGTCAGTAAACCTCCTGTATCAGTTTGTATTGTTATTTAACAACATCCCTGAAAGTCACACTCGCTTTCTAAATAATCTTGACCTATGTTTCCAGTAATCCCTACTTTCCACCATTAGATAGATTTATCACTGTCTAAGCATGGCAATTCATTGTACAGCATCCTTCCACGCGATAATCCCTTTGTCACATGACCCTTGTGGTATCTCATAAGAGTTAGCTGGATGAACATGTATTATTTTTGTAACCCTACGTCGACATCTGAGAAAACGTACTCATCATCTCCATCTCAAATGAGATAGTTATCAGATAAAGGAAACTGTCCTTGCTGACGTCCGTTGATGTTTCTCACACAACTAAAGCCACCATCATTGGTAACTGATTTTATTCATAACTGAATATACGAAGACCGACACTTACATCACCTAAAAAAAAAAGAATTAGCCACCAAACTCTACTGAGAGGGGTTTTAATTTTCGAACTGAGAGCGAGAGTCTGGTGTCTCGGGTAAGGGAATCTATACAAAATTTGCAGAATACCTTTACACGATTCATTTTAAGTATATGTACAGTTGTTCCGCATTGTTCACTTTCATTTTTTTTGCATACAATATAAATATTCCTGAAAACTCTTCATTTTCCCCCAAGACCAACCTTACTAAAATATGCACATAATTGTTATGTATAGAACCTTCTTCATGCATTTTAATCCCACAAGATTTGATTATGTGCAGTTAGTATATCTCTTATACTCAAGGCTTGCTCTCTCGATCTTTTGTAAATCCTTAACGATCTCTTAAGGATTCTACATTGCTTCTTACCCTCTCGTCATCCCTGCTTCATAAAGGCTATTTAGCTGTTTTTGCCAGATCGTTTGACTAGCAGATTGTGTGTACTTACATCAGCAGCCTGTGGTTCTATTTACTTAAACAATCGGCATGGACGCCTCGTAGTCGATCGACGTACGGCTTAGCCTTTATATTTATGATTTCTCAATCGATCGTCTCCTAAATTTATTCAGAGCAAATAGAATTTTGTTTGCTTTGGTGTCAGAGAGAATTATTATGTTATCATACGAGTCTTTAAAAACATCTCTTTTACTGACTTTGCCTGTTTGCTTTGATTAAATGTGAATTCGGCGCAGTACTAATGTTATCTGGACACATTACTATATCTTATCTTGTAACTTCGTGATATTCTCGGCTTCAGTGCTATAAATGTGATTTATCCTTTCGTCACTATTGGGTCTCTAAAACAATCAGCATCAATTCTTCTCAGAACGCTCTCTTTTCAAATGAGTGTTAATCAGCAAAGCAAGAGCTGTAGCAGCGTTTCCAATTACCTGACAATTACTACGCGTTGACTTACCATTTTACACCTTTTGCATCGTATCCACCAGTTACAGAGATGTTTTCTCGTGATTTATATTGCTGTTTACGAGTTTATGGAATTACTTCACAAGCTCCGAGAGATTTTGTAATGGTAATGATTGTTTTAACAGTGCAAGCTACCGAAGTTAACACTTGGATTTTATTTCTTCATTAATTCTCATTGTTTAAGTCTTTTCTAGCAAGGGTTTCGATGCATTTCATTGCAAATTTCTTATTTTCAAAGATGTTTCACAAGATGAAGGTACGGTGCTAGAATTATTTAGCGTATTATTCTTAGACATGGGAAAATAACGGGGAATAATCAATACAGACGCATATTGTATAATTTTCATGATATCTAATTTCGTCACATGCGATTCGGAGATCAAACCACGCCAAGTGTTGACTATCAATACTAGTTATTAAGTATTATGAAATAAGGTAGCGAGCTGGTAGAATCGATAGCACGCCGAGAGAAATTTTTAGTGACATTTCGTCTGTCTTTACGTTCTGAGTTCACATTCCGCCGAGGTTGACTTTGCCTTTCATCCTTTCGGAGAGCGATAAAATAAGTATCAGTTGATTACTGGGTTCGATATAATCGACTTAACCCCTTCTACGAAATTTAATTGACTGCAAATGCTTTTAATTGTAAAGCTGTGTACATTTATATTTAACAAGTTCGTCTACACCCGAAGGTGGGAAGCTCTTTATTGAAGTAACTACCTCTAAAGGAATATTTTCTTGTTTGACAATGTGTGTCAAAACCACAACGAACAGGGATATGACTACTGTAATCAGACAAATGGACACGTGTCTCTGAATCCTTGCCTTTCATTAGCAACAGAAAATGAATCTGTTGTTCAAACCACGCTAAAAGCTGTCGTTGTAATATGTTAATAGTAAAAAATAACACGTATCCTAAAAGCCGATGGCCTCATTCATAGCCCAGATATGTATGCTTTTACAGAGATTGTTTAAAAGAATTTCTCTTCCGAGATGGTTGCTGCAATAGAGGCATTTCCTCGTTTGCATTTACACGAATCTGTTGAATATAAATTATTATATTTTTATTTTAATCATTCCTACTCCGTTTCTCTCGTAACTGTCATTTATCTGTCGTTTAGACGTTAATCTAAGTATTTATGTTTAAATGATTGATAATCATCTTTCTAGAATCTTTCTATGTATTCAACTCTATAGGAAAGATAAATATATATTTATAATTAAATGTATGTCATCATTAATGTTCATATACAAAGCAATTAATACAGAGACACTTTGAATGATCATGTAAAAGTTTGATAGCCAAAATAATTCATCATTGATCGAGAGAAATATTTCTATGATATGATGGCAAAGTGATAAAAATAACATTAGTCATTGAGTTAATATTGTATTTCCCTTGTTGCAGAAGACTTCATAATGAAATTTTTAATATTTGGATATGATAATAACTTAAGTACTCTTCCTTCATACAGATGGTATCTCTGAGTAATCCACTTTGAAGATACTTTTTAATAAAAAATATTGCATGCTAACTTGGCTTGTTAGTGATGAGAATTCACCACAAATATTCAGCCACAACGATGTAAAACATCAATGTAGCGTTACTGAAGCAATGAGAGCTTTGAATTCAAATATGAAACTTATAGAACACAGTAAAATTTCAGGTCATTGAGGAAACGAAAGAGAATATTGCCAAAGGTCTATAATGTCTATGATATAATGGTCATATAGAAACTGTCTACGAATGATAAAGTAAAACAGAACAAACAAATCTGTGCTGTATGACATCAAAGAACAACACACTTTAAACTATCTACTGAAAAATTTATCCTTGACTCCAAGCTGAAGCATAAAACTATATCTACCACCAGTATAGACTGTTGTTCATATCCGAGCTCCCATACATTGTAAATTAGTATTGAGAAACTAGATTAAGTTTCAATTTTTGTTTGTTGAACTTCATAAACAAGAACACTTCTTTCCACCGAGACACTATTCTCTATGTGTTATAATCTATTAAATGAAATATTTTGAGATAAAACCCAAAACATTTAAGCAATTTAAATATGTGACATACATTGCCAGTAGTATTAAACGTTGTTTGATATAGAACTCATCAAACAAAAACGGAAGATTCTTTGTCGCTGCTTTCGCGAATTTCCATGACTGTCGCCATCTAATTCCATTATTACGAATTTGAATTAGGGGCTTGAGTGTCAGTGAGTCTTTCCTTAGCTGATAACACAACTAGGAACGCCTCCCCTAGTGAATGCATTGCAGTAACTTACTTGATACAGCTCGGTAATCCTGATCTAGGATTCCTCCGCTCAGCATTAGTGTATGAAGCACCGTTGGCTTCTTTGAGCTCTTCCGCCGCCTCTTCACAATCCGCCATGTTGCAGCCCCATGACTTCGCCGTATGCATGTGTATGTGCGTGGCTGTGTGTGTTTGTACCATGGCATCCCTTAATGACCTGTCCTGGCTTATTTAAGACCCCGTAAAAGGATTTGATAGAATTAGTTCTAGGCTTTGCAAAAATAACTACTGGGGGCGATTCACCTTAGTAAACCCGACAAGTCCGCGCCCCAACATGGCCGCAATCGAATGATTTAAACAAGTCAAAGATAAAAAATAAAAGATACACATTCACATGTTATGTTTATAAGACTTGTGAAGGCGTGTAGCTTAGTTTTTAGGGTATTCGCCTCCCGATCTTACGATCGTGTGTTCGATTCCCGGCGACGCGTTGTGTCCTTGAGCAAGACACTTCATTTCACGTTACCCCGGCCTACTCAGCTGGCAAAATGAGTAGTACTTGTATTTCGGAGGGCCAACACACGTTGAATCTCAAAGAAAACTACGTCAAGGGTACACGTGTCTGTGGAGTGCTCAGTCACTTGCACGTTAATTTTACGAGCAAGCTGTTCCGTTGATCGGATCAACCGGACCACTCATCGTCGTAACAACGAAGTACCAGTGTTTTCTTTATGGAAGTTGCAAAAATTTTAGAGATTTCACTAAACGTTAAATTTAAATGTACCTCCAGTGTAGAAAATTTAACTCATTTAAACATAGACACAATGAAGTCATGAATATGTGAGGCATGCCGTTAATATTTTGACTGAGAATTTGGCACCTTGTCGTCTGTGTAATGTGTGAGCTATTTACCAAATATTTAGAAAAATAAACAGATGTTAAAACCACAAAGTAATATCAAAAGCAAAAACTAATTTCTAAAGAAAAGTTAAAATTGATAAAATTAAAGAGCGTAAATTAAAAGAAAAATAATTTTTCATTGTATTTGTCATATGAAAGAAATAAAAGAAAAAAAACAGATGTTAAAAATATAAAGTAGTATCAAAAACAAAAACTGAATTTTAAAGAAAACTTAAAATTGATAAATGAGCTTAGATTAAAAAAAGAATGCTTCATTGTATTTGTCATATGGAGGAAATAAAGTAAAAAATAACTTGATGATAATATCAGACCTATGTAATATTACATAAATTGACGATTATGAAAAACGATATATATATTCGTAGATAATTCAAAGTGATACATTTTCCAAGCAGGATTAAACAGACTATTATATGACATCATTAATTATAATGAAAAAATCAATTTTTGTGAGATATGCCAATTAAAAGTAGTGACGATGTTAATTACTCAATTCCAACATATTTGTATGTATGTATGTATGTATGTATGTATGTATGTTGCTATTATGTTAAACTGTCGTATATCCAAATTTGGCCAAGTGTGTTTTTTTTTTCAATATTTCATTTGGGTTGGAATAGCCGGTTCTTTTGTTCAAACTATCGTATCTCCAGCTGTCAGTTGAAAATTGTCAAAGTGTAGCGCAAAGGTTTAGCAGTTTTCAAAAGTGTAGTAAGCACATACGACAGTTTTACAAAAATATTTCTCACTGAAAATATCATACATGTATGGAGTTACGATTTTATGCACCCAACAAAATATTATTGTTGAGCTGAAACTGTTGCTAATGTAAAAAGAAATGGTATGGTGAAACTATTTTTTCGTTTTCTGAACAAGCTAAGTTTTGGACTTACGACATCTTTGCTTAACGTTGTTGGGTGTTCCTTCTCGAGCCATGCTTGACTCATAAGGGCCACTTTTCTGGTTTCATTGGCGTATAGTTCCCCACCTGGACGGGGCACCAGTCCATTGCAGGTGAGCTGCTAGATGCAGGAGGAAAGAGGGAGCGAAAGTTGTGGCGAAAGAGTCAGCAGAAGTTCGCCATTATCTTCTGCCAGAGCCGCGTGGAGCTTAGGTGTTTCGCTCATAAACAAACACACCGTCCGGCCTGAGATTTGAAACCGCAATCCCTCTAAACACTGGGCCATGTGCCTCCACTGTTTGCATAAAAGCAACAATATATATCTAAGTCACAATATATGGATTCAAGTAATACGGTAGTACTCATAAAGTTTCTTAATGCATCGTTCTACAAAACATGGAATATATAGGACGATACAAGAGAAAACGATAAGGAGCGTTTAAAGTTATACATAACAGAGAAATAGTATGATGAATATTTATTTAGCAATAAGAAACTTTAAATATCACGACAATTGTTTCGTAACTTAATGCACATATAAAGTATGCGGCTTAATTTTTGCGTTGCTTTTAAAAAAACGTTTTTTCATTTTGCATTAATGCAGGCATCGATGTAATTTATTTATTATTAAATATAATAATATAAATTATCTTTACATTAGCTACGAAACAATTTGTCATGATATTTGAATGTACTTATTGTTAAATAAATTTTCATCATTAACATTTCTGTCATTTATAACTTTATAACTTTATATATATATATATATATATATATATAATATATATATATATATATATATAGACATATATACATATATATATGTATATATATATATGTATATATATATATATATATGTGCGTGTGTGTGTGTGTGTTTGTGTGTGTGTATGCCTGTGCGCGTGTGTACATGTGTTTATGTTTATTTGTTCCCACCGCCGCAGTTAGGCAAAAGTCAAAAACAAACCGTCGTTCGATGTTATAAGTATTAAATTTAAAATAAGTTTTATGTCGCTTTCTTCGATGAAAATCTCTAAGGCGGTGCCCCAGCATGGCTGCAACCCAAAGACTGAAGCAAGTAAGAGATAAAGGACTAATATGAAATAAAAATATAACAGAAACAGACTTTCTTGAAACATTTTTTTCTTCCTCACAGTGTCTGTAATTTTGAAAGAATTGGTTTGCTGGAATCAATAAACACACCTACACACACACAACACACACACACACCACACACACACACACACACACACACACACCACACACACACAGACACACACACACATACACACACACACATTGTATATATAGTTTTGATAATATATTTACAGGAAAATATAATTTCTTAAACATTTCATAATTTTTTCCGTACTTCTTTAAATCTATTTCTTGAATCCGATTTCAATCACAAGATTCGAGATTCGAAAAGCATTAAAGTTTTCACATGCGAACTGTGTTGGCACAACATTGTATATTTTCAACAAGCGCTTTTCAAAGTTTTATCGGAAAGCATTATAACGGATCATGTAAAATTTAATTTATAAGTAATAAAAAAAAAAACAAAAAAAAAAACGGGATTTTTCAAAAATACTGTTTACGGATGAAACAATTATTTTAGATTTCAATTACTGCTAATCAATAAAGGAATTTCGAAGCACTCAGAATTCTTACAAATACATTGCTGTATATTTCGTTGTAAAATAATGTGAGGCCCACGTAATTAAATAATTTCGATTAGACAAGACTAAACGAATATACATACATACGAATAAACAGACATATATATGTATTTATATATATGTATATATATACTTATATAACATGCATACATACACACACACAAATATTTATATATATATATATATATATATATATATATATATATATATATATATATATATATATATGTCAATCCACTACAGCTGTTTCCAACGCATTTTTAATCGATTAATGGAAACGTTTCATCATTAGATGCGGTATTTCGTCTGCCGTTACGTTCTAAGTTCAAATTCCGCCGAGGTCGACTTTGCCTTTCATCCTTTCGGGGTCGATAAATTAAGTACCAGTTACGCACTGGGGTCGATTTAATCCACTGAATCCCTTTGTCTGTCCTTGTTTGTGTCCTCTATGTTTAGCCCCTTGTGGGCAATAAAGAAATAAGAATTATGTAGACCATCATACATAAGCAAATTATGTGAGGTGTATGTATATGTGCTGCTGTGTTGGTGATGTAAATGAGACACGATGTCATATGTGTGCATGTGTGCATTCACGTGTGTAAGTGTTAGAATGCGTATAAATTTGTAGAGACAGGGAAGGTTCGTGAAATGCAAAGGGGATGGGATGTTTATCAGTGTGTCGGAGTATTAAGAAAAGACGGTATTATGATCTGTCAAACAAGTTGTAATGAGATGATGATAATCTTTCTTACAGATGGAGTGCATCGAAGGTTAGAGACTTTTAAATTTGGACTGGACAGAAACAAATTGAGTTACTGCACGCTTCTGCCAAGATATTTAAAGCTCTCATCAATTTTGAGGGTTGCAGTTCAATAAAACCTATAATAGAATTTTGCAATTATATGAGCAAAGATTCTAATCCTGCAACGGTTGCTCTAACGCAGTCAAACAACCACGATTCAGTTACTCTATCTTAGCAGAGATAATATATTAGCAACAACGTAGCTTTTTGGTGCATTTTTATCCTTTCTGTTCATGAAAGCTACTCGTCATTTGGTGATTCTTTTCTCGTTTTCCATTTGGTAAATGATCAACGGGTTTATTTCACTGCACAGTAAGCACTACGTCCAAAAGATACAGCCGTTATAGAGTTTTTCAATCCGTTGCAGAATGAATCTTGTGTAAAACATTGATGTACCTTATGAGCATTAACTGTCTTGCTGGGATGAAGCAGTAAATCAATTTGTTTCTCTCCAAACAAACTTTGGAAGCCTCTAACTCTGACGTTCTTCATCCTATCGTCTTCTAATATTCTGACACCAGTAAACATCCTCCTAAGCATTTCACAGCCCCACAAATCCTTTTCTGTCTTTACACATTTACACTCAGTACATATACATGCGCGCGCACCTTCATAACCTGCACATGCGCATTGCTCCTCACATTATAAACACGCAATGGAGACCATAAAATTCAACGCGTCCCTTTAAATAAGCATGAATGCTTATTTACAAGACTACTTCTCTATGCAGTGAAGGCGCATGGCTTAGTGGTTAGAGCGTAGAGCTTACGATCGTGAGGTTGTGAGTTCGATTCCCGGATCGGGCTGTGTGTTGTGTTCTTGAACAAGACACTTTATTTCACGTTGCTCCAGTTAACTCATCTGTAGAAATGAGTTGCGACATCACTGGTGCCAAGCTGTATCAGCCTTTGCATTTCCCTTGGATAACATCAGTGGTGTGAAGAGGAGAGGCTGGTATGCATGGGCGACTGTTAGCCTTCCACAAACAATCTTGCCCTGACTTGTACCTTGGAAGGTAACTTTCTAGGTGCAATTCCATGGTCGGGGTGGGTCTCATTCTCCTCATCTCTATGGAATAAGAGATCCAGATTCATTTCAAGGTCTTCAACTAGCCAAATGGCGAAGTTTTCACTACCTACATTAAAAAATCTTTAGACTTGAACATGTGAAGAATTATTCTTTGTCGGATGCTACAGTGTCAAAAGCTTCTATATCCCAAACAGCCAATACCGTGAACCATCCAATCTACGTCAGCTTTGGCTCAAACACCATGATGACCTTTATCGGTGCAGGATATTGTTCTTGCAGATTGTGCGTGCTTTTTCTACTTTCTTCCAGTTTAACGAATGATTTTATTTTCATGGATATTTAACCTCCCGACACACAAGTTTTCACTCATTAAAAGGAATTATTTAAAGGAATTAAAGAATTCTAAGAATAAAAAAATGCAATATATTTTATAATAGAACGCGGGATTAAGTTAAGTGAAATTGCGCTGTTTTCCTTTTCACTTAATCCAGCGTTCTTATTAAATATGCAAGAATTAGGTATCTGCCATTTTCAAAATTAAATTAAGAGATTTCTCTTCATACTGAGTGCGTATTTGTAAGACTGCTTTAGACACACCTCTGCTATAAATGGTGAACACCATTCCATTTCTTATACGAAAGATATTTTTTTATTAGAAACCTTATAGTCTTCTGTTATACGCACGCTTTCAGCCTGGCCAACACTGGACACTCTGATATTCTACAAGGTATTAATATATAATATAAAACATACACAAAGGAATATTTTTAATGGAAAAGTATAGCAAATACATCTCTCATAATGAGAATTGTTTCATGGTACGAGTGTATTTGTTTGCTTGCTTGTGTGTGTGTGTGTGTGTGTGCATGTGGTGTGTGTGTGTGTGTGTGTGTGTGTGTGTATGTATGTGTGTGTTAAGAAGGAAATTAAAGCCTTCATTAGTAAGACTGACAAAGTGACATATATTTTCTAATAATAAGGATAGCTGAAAATGGTTTTCCAGGAAAGAGGAAAATAGAGAGAGAGAGAGAAAGAGAGAGAGAGAGAGAGAGAGAGAGAGAGAGAGAGAGAGAGAGAGAGAGGAATGGGAGGCAAGGTGGTTTGTGCTGAAGGCAATATCTGCGTAACATTTTAGAATAACGGTGCCTGGCATATATACCTGAATCCACTGAAGTAGAAATACTGTATTTTAAGGTCCTTTTCACCAAGATTCGAACTCATAGACGAGAAATAATTGCTTCAACAGCGTGAAAAATAAATTAGAATCATGCTTATAAAATTTAGCCAACGTTATTGGCTTCAAATTTTGATACAAACCCAGCAATTTCGTTGGGATGGAGTAAGTTGATTACATCGATCCCAGTAATCAGCTGGTACTTATTTTCATTGACCCGAAAGGATGAAAAGCAAAGTCGACCTCGGTGGAATTTGAATGCAGAACGTAAAGTCGGACGAAAGGTCGCAAAGCATTTTGTCCGGCGTGCTTGCTAACGATTCTGCCAGTTTACAGTCTTACTTGAGCTAATTATTTATAGAATAATAAAGAGGCGGCGAGCTGGAAGAATCGTTAGCATACTGGGTAATGTGCTTAGCGGTATTTCGTCTGTCTTTAAATTTTGAGTTCAAATTCCACCGAGGTCAACTTTGCTTTTCATCCTTTTGGGGTCGCTAAAATAAGTAGTAGGGCTTTGAAGTAGATGTAATTGAATTACCCACTTACCCGAAATTGTTGGCATTGTGCTAAAATCTGAAACCAGTAAGACTTCCGGTTCTCTGAAATTTGAGTCCAAGTTCCGCCGAAATCAGCTTTTCCTTTCGAGACAAAGTTGGTCTTTTAGCGAGATCAAGTTTGCCTCGATATTGACTAACCCTTACCCTAAAAAAAGTTAACCTTGTACTTAAATCAGAAACTAATGAGAGCAGCGAAAATCTTTGACTCACATCCCTTTGACAAATCTTCCTACGTTCGTGCACCTGAAGAGAAGAAAGCGGTGTGAGTCTGTATACAAATTAGATTTGTTTGTTGGCCACGCAGGGCTGAACACAGAAGGGACAAAATGCAAAGTAGAGCTTTGGGTCGGATTCCGATCAAAAGGGATCGTGAAAAAAAAAGGTGGGGACCATCAATAGGGATCGTGTATCACAGAAATATCAATGTAAAAAGGGAAAACAGATTAGCCTACGGAAAAGACCACGGGAACCTTGGGCAATGGTGTCATGCAAATAGAAAATACATTACAATAAGTGGTTCTCTTTTTCCCTTCCGTTTTATTATTTTGTTTTTGGTTTACAAATTAACTCCACACAACATTATATCAGAGAAAAAAAATGGAAAACAATGTTTTTAATGACACAGACAGTAGAAAAAAAAAGAAGAAAAGAAATGAACTGAGAATTTACAAGAAAAATTAGAAAATGGTTAAAACGCGTTTCTGCAACAACGTTCTTCAAATAAAAAGAGCGAATGAACGTGAGGATCATTCACCCTGACAGATATAACAACGAAACCTTCTCCAAGGTTTCGTTGTTATCAAAGGTTTCAAGGTTTCGTTGTCTTCAAAGGGCTATATTATATATACAATGCAGTCACTGCTATATAAAATGTCAATTTCTTTGACCATAATATAGGTCTGCTTGTTAAAAGTTCTGATGGAGTAAACATCAGCAGAATGCAGCCTCACCCGCAAAAATATCAAATTTGAAAAGCAAGCGATGTATTTAAGCGAAACAATCTGCAACGTATGGTTGTTGCAAACATTTTGCCAGCAATAAAATGAACGCATTTCGTTGAAACAAAGCTGTGATGTGTCTGAACTGGGTGAAAAGGAAATGACGTAAGGTCACATGTAAAGGGAATTAGGGCTGTTATCAATTAATGCATTCTGCAATTGCTGATGAACGTCGAAGCTGTTCCGTTTGATACGATGACGGTGTCGTAAGTAAAGTAATCGCATTGCTAAATGTCACTAAAGGTTTTGTAACTGTGAATGTCTGTTACTTGCAGAACCCATCTAATATGTTATCTCCTGTCACAATGTGAAGCTATTCCAATATTAATGGAAAGTAGCCATTCATGAAAGTGTCAGTTTTATCGACATATGGCGAAATGTATAAACTGGCAATTCAGATATTATAGCTCTTGTCACGAAATTCATCGAATAAATCTATTCCTAACCCAAATTCTAGGTGACAATAATTTAAATGAATGAAAGAGGTCAACAGATCGCATTTCAGCTTGAATATTGGAAAACTTAACTGAGCATACAAATGTGTGTATGAAGTGTATGAATATAACGGCTGGCTTTCTTCTGACATTCAAAACGAGTTCTTTGTTTCTTTGTGGTGGGGTGTGGAAGCCAAAATTTTATTCATTCTTAGTAGGACATGTAATTGTGAAAATCTTTTTTTTCACAGCAAATATACTACACCTATACTGAGCTTGGCTAAACCAATTCCTCCAGCCAAGCATACAGTGTGAAGACTGCTACAGTATAGAGCTATTCGAATGCCCTGGTATGGATATTTCTTTAAAGAAAGTATATAATTATGAAATATTTAAAAGGAAGTTGCTTTTTTCCCAACTACTGGTGGGGCATATATTTTTCTCGAAAATTATAGTGGGACCTGATGGGGAAAATAGGTGAGAAAACGCTGAGCTATATTATTGTTTGTTCCTTCTCGAGTCACGTCTGGCTCATAGGGCCGGTTTCCCGGTTTCCTTGGCGTATAGATTCCCCACCTAGACGGGACGCCGGTCCGTCGCAGGTGAGCTGCAAGATGCAGTAGGAAAGAGTGAGAGAAAATTGTGGCGAAAGAGTCAGCAGAAGTTCGCCATTACCTTCTGCCGGAGCCGCGTGGTGCTTAGGTGTTTCGCTCATAAGCACACACATAGCCCGGTCTGAGATTCGAACCCGCGATTCCCCGACCGCGAGTCTGCTGCTCTAACCACTAGGCCATCTGCCTCCACCTGAGCTAGCTAATGGAATGCATATCTAAGTTATGGCTGCTGATACGAAGCGATCACTAGAAGAGGAAGAATTTGGTGGACAAGATAATTTAACAGGAAAAGTCAGGCAATTTATGGACACTCCTGTGTAGCGATTCTATTTTAGAGCTGAAATACTTGATATTGATTGCCAAATGTTATTGCATGGTTAACATTCTACAGCAGTCCACTATAGCTTGAAAAATGCATAGTATGAAAGAATTTAATAATGAATGTGTAAATCTAATATAGGTCACTGACTTTACAATGCCGGAAACACAACATCTTTAATGGTTATTGCTTAATACAAATATGTATGATATCCTACTTGGTGTGCTAGCAGAATCGTTAGCACGCCGAGCGGGATGCTTAGCGGTATTTTGTCTGACGTTACGTTCTGAGTTCAAATTCCGCCGAGGTCGACTTTGCCTTTCATCCTTTCGGGGTCGATATATTAAGTACCAGTTATGCACTAGGGCCGATGTAATCGACTTTATCAGGTTGTCTGTCCTTGCTTGTCCCCTCTATGTTTAGCCCCTTGTGGGTAATAAAGAAATAGGTATTTCGTCTGCCGTTACGTTCTGAGTTCAAATACCACCGGGGTTGACTTTGCCTTTCATCCTTTTGAAATCGATAAAATAAGTACCAGTTGAACATTGGGATCGATTTAATCGATTTTCCCCCTCTCCCCTAGGTCAGCAGGTTTGGGGGGCAGGTCAAAGTTTAAAACCAATATTCTACTTGAAGACATCTTAATAAACCATCCCGAACAAATCATATTCAAACGCGAATTGAAATGAATAACTAGATTCATAGATACATGCAGAAAGCATACTTGTTTTCCATTTTTTTTTCAAGAATCAGCAATTAGTACTTTATTAAATTTGACCTGAAGACCGTCTTTTATTTTCAGCCTTAACAAGACAAGCATTGCTGTTATTCCAACAAGAAAGTTGGGCAAAGGTTTACATTAATTAGTGACGCCTAAATGACCTATTTGAGAAATTTTTAATAAGGAATATTAAAGGTCGGCTTGTTTGGCATTCCATTATGAACGAAACACGAATTTATTCATGCAGCACTGAAATCTTTTATTAGCTCCTGCTTGGATTGGCTACAGTGAGTTCTATCATTGAAATAATTTATTCATTTAATGGTAATTCAAAGGAATATAGTTCAATCGAGAAATAGAGAGGTCAGGTAAATTAGCATTCAATGTTATCCCAACAAATGGTCCATACAATCATAAATCGAAAATAATTAAGTATTGGATCTTTTAATTAGATATATGCCATCGGGATAGTTATAGCATCCTTGAACATTATTGAAGAAAAACCCAGATTCTTGATGTACATACATACATATATACATTAATGTATTTAGGCATATATACATACACATACTTTCATGCTTATATATATATATATATATATATATATATATATACATATATATATATATGTACATATATATATACATACATACATACACATACACACAAACACACACACACACATATATATATGTGTATATATACAGAAAGAGAGAGAGTGAGAGAGGGAATAGAGAGAGGAGAGAGAGATGTGGGGATAAAAGGATTTGGTAGTGTACAGTGAAAAATATTAAAAAAGATAAAAATATTGGTTTCAATCTTGGGACAAGTCCAGCAATTTCTGGGATGGAGATAAGTCGACGACATCGATTCCAGTACTCAACTAGTACTTATTTTATCGATCCTAAAAGGATGAAAGGCAAAGTCAACCTCGACGGAATTTGAACTCAGAATGTAATGACGGACGAAATGCTGCTAAGCATTTTGCCTGGTGTACTAACGATTCTGCCTGCTCACCGCCTAAGTAATCCTTTCTATTAAAGGCACAAGGCCTGAAATATTGGGAGAGGAGACTAGTTGATTACATCGACCCCAGTGTTTCACTGGTACTTAATTCATTGACCCTGAAAAGATGAAAGTCAAAGTCGACCTCGGCGGAATTTGAACTCAGAACGTCAAAACGGACGAAATGCCGCTAAGCATTTATTTGGCGCGCTAACGATACTGCCAGCTCGCCGCCTTTCGCCGCTAAACTATAATTAAAAATATTGACACAGAATGACTCGGCAGTGTTCGAAAGCAACATAAACGCTAAAAAGATTTACGCAGTCTTCTAGGATTTCCTAAGGAAGATTCAAAAGATTTTTATTTGTATAACTTTTTTCTCAATAACATTTTTTTCGCAGAGTTCTTTAAGTTTTACGTTCCGTATTCAAATTCCGCCGAGGTTGAAGAAGAACATGCATCTCAGAATTCAGATAATTTCTTTTTGCAATATATAGCATTCAAAATGCTAAATTCCCACCACATAAACAAAAAAATATCAAAGGAATTTTTTGTTCTTCAAACTAATTCCACTGAAAAAAAAAAAAATAAAAAACATTTATAGTTTTTCTGTTTTTTTTTTCTTTTATCTCTTATATGTTTTACTTGTTTCAGACTGTGGCCATGCTGAAGCAGTGCCTTGAGGTGTTTTTCGTCAAATGAATCGACACCCAGGACTTTTTTTTCTGAAAGACTGCTACTTATCCTATCCGTCTCTTTTGCCGAAGTGCTAAGTTACAGGGATGTAAACACCAGCACATACGCCTATATATGCACATATATATGCAACCATGCATATGCACGTATGCATATCCGCACACACGAGCGTGCACATATCCATACGTGCATATAAATATTCAAATACACGTCTCAAATACGCACATGCTATATATGCAGATGCTCACTCACACTCACGTGAAACGCATGAGTGAGTGTGCATGTATGTGTTTCAGGCGAGTGTGAGTGAGCATCTGCATATAGGCACATGGACGTGGGTGTGCGTGCGCGCATGTGTATGTATGTACATGCGCGCTTACGCGATTTCTACGAACATTCGTACTTCCTTAATTTTTTACTTTCTCCCCTTCGGTTTTTTCTCCCCTATTTAACGGTCATTCTAATAGCTCTTTTGTCTTAATAACGGTCAATTACATAGTAATTTCCCTTTGTCTAACGGTCATTTTCATAGCATATTTTTGATTGCCTCGATAACTGACGAGGTGCCGTAGCAGTTTTCCGCCCCGACATCTGAAACTCGGAGTCATATTATGACAACCGAATAATTGTCACATATTAAATATATATATATATATATATATATGCATACACAGACATCGCAAAAAGTAAACAGAATCCATCAGTCGTAGAAAGAAAATAATATCTTTTGATGCATTTAAATGCTTAATCTAGAGCATACGTGTGGTTGTGTGTAAGGAGCGGGCTTTCGAACCAAGTGGATCCGGGTTCAGTCCCACTCAGTGGCACCTTGGGCAAGTGT
>NC_043008.1:58358322-58375822 GCF_006345805.1 Octopus sinensis
CTGTCTGTTTGTCCGCCTGTCTGGCTATCAATCTGACTATATGCACGTACGTAAGTGTGTATATACGAATGTATGTATACATTAGTGTATGTGAGTTCTATGCAGGTCTGTCTGTATAGGTGGTCGTATTTATGTTTTGTATGTTTGTAAGTATACAAGTATGTTTGGGTGCGTGTATGTACTGTTGTATGTAGGCGTGTATGTTTATACGTGAGTATGTATAGCTGTATGTATCAAGGTATGAGTGTAATGCATGTGGGCATGTATCTATATATTTGGGTCACGCATGATGTGTCTAGGTAAGCCATATAATGCTTTTATATATATGTACATGTGTATGTATATGTAAATATGTATATACACATACATACATACATACATACATGCATACATACATTCATACATACATGTATACATACATACATACATACATACATACATACATACATACATATATACATATATATATATATATCCTTATACACAAAAGAATGCATTTCCATATATATACTTGCGTCTATGTATGTGTTAAGTATATATATATATATATATATATATATATATGTGCCCGCATACATTACACTCATATTTACACACAATCGAATGCATTTGATATCTATATCTATATATAGAAGCTTGTTTCTATGTATGTGTGTTATGTATATATTGGGCCAGCCCATAAATAATGAGGTTTTTATTATACTTCTTTTATTGTTCAAACTTGAGATAAACAAATTCTTTTTAAATCTAAAATAGACACTCCTATATTTTCTACAATGCTTTTCCATCTATCTGGTAGACTTGCAAGGCCCCTCTTCTACAATTCTCTTGTCTGTGACGAAAGAAACTCCTTGAGTTCTGTTCTAACCTCGTGTACAGAATTCATATTTTTTCTGTTCGAATGATTTTGAAAACTGCGGAATAAATGATAATCAGATGGGGCAATGTCCGGCGAATATGGTGAGTGTGGCATCGCTTACCATTCAAACTGCTCCAGCTTTTGGAATGTTATCTTCGCTGTATGTTGCTGAGTATTATTCTGATAGAACACTTTTCGCCTTGAAACCAAAGATGGTGGCTTTTCTTCTATCACTGGCTTGAATAACTGGTTGACTGACCAAATTCAAGCTTCTCTACTAGTTTCTAAACAGTTACGATGGGGATTTGTTCTTCCACTGTTTGCAGGACGTCCTCGACGAGCTCTACAAACCTTCCAGGACGAGGTTCGTCTTCTAGGCTGTAGTTTCCGGTTTGGAATTTCTGGAACCACTGTTGACACTGGCTTATGCTTATTGTCCGATCCCCATATACTGCATTAATATTCCTCGCACTTTCCGGTGCGTTGTTGCCTTTATTGAACTTATAAAGTAAAAATGCCGAATATGCTCCTTTCACACTTCCATTATAGCTTTGAAAAAATAACTGTTAAAATCGAACTGCACTCTTCAAAACTTGCACTAAGAATAATTCTAAGGTAAGATTACTACCTGCTTTTATAGTAACTTGATGCAGGTAGTTTATCCCGCCCCTTTCTGGTTTTTAGTTCATGCAATTGAAAGAACCGCATCATTTATGGAATAACCCAGTATATAATATATATATATATATATATTATATATATATGTAGGAAAAAAGCAACAAGAATGGATTAAAATATGCGAAACAATTGTACCGATATTTTAATCCATTCTTGTTGCTTTTTTCCTATTTGTAATCACCCCCTTGTCGTATGGTTAACACCATATAGATTTCCGGTGCATCCTAGTTAAGGACCATATTCATGTGAATTCATTAGAATTCACTTGAATCTCAATTACTTAAACCGTATATATATATATATAAATATATATATATATATATATATATATACATTGAGACTGACTGTGGGATTGCACCTAGAAAGTTACCCTCCCAGGCACAAGTTCAGGCAAGGTTGTTTATGGAGGACCAGCAGTCGCCCATGCATACCAACCTCCCCTCTCCACGCCACCAAGGGAAAGGCAACGGCCGATACAGCTTGGCCTCTGTGACGTCGTAACTAATTTCTACAGCTGAGTGAATTGGGGCAACACCTATATTATCATTGTTATTATTATCAATTATAAGTAAAATAAAGTGCCTTGCTCAAGAACACATCACGCAGCCCGGTCCAGGATTCGAACTCACGATCTTAAGCTCGACGCTCTAACCACTGAACCATGCGCCTTATATATATATATTATATATATATATAATATATATATTATATATACAAGCAATAAAGGTTTAGCAACGAATGCCTTACCACATACCGAATTTAGAAATAGCAGTCAAAGAGTTATAGCTATTTCTTCTACTAAAAAGGAGATCTCAGTAAAAACAGCAATTGGAAGGCAGACACAAACAGGTAAGAGAGAATGAATTGACGGCAATCTATCATACAATTTTAAGTTATCTACGGACGCACGTTTCGAAATCAAGTTTTTAGGAAAGCATAAGAATTAAATATTAAATAATTCTACCTTACCAAAACTTCTTTTCTCTTCACGTAGAATACTATAATCATAAATGATTATATATTGAATTTGAGATACTAGAAGGCACCAACTCAACTCAGTATCAGAGCGAGCTAGAATCCGCAACTAGTATCCCCAAATTCAAAGTGTGAATGAAAAGGTTGTTGTCACCAGCCCCTTCCCACCCGCGTGTAGCCAAAACAAGATGCTGTGGTCATCTACTGAGATAAAATATGGTTATCCGTAATAATGAAGGGTGAAATTAATTAATTTGGAATAATTATCAATTACACCAAGTAGTCTTCGGCATGTAAAGCCTCATTCGAGGAAAATTTAAGTAATACTAAGCAATAAAGGGTTTAGCAACGAATTGCCTTACCACATACCGAATTTAGAAATAGCAGTCAAAGAGTTATAGCTATTTCTTCTACTAAAAAGGGAGATCTCAGTAAAAACAGGAATTGGAAGGCAGACACAAACAGGTAAGAGAGAATGAATTGACGGCAATCTATCATACAATTTTAAGTTATTACGGACGCACGTTTCGAAATCAAGTTTTTAGGAAAGCATAAGAATTAAATATTAAATAATTCTAACTTACCAAAACTTCTTTTCTCTTCAGCGTAGAATACTATAATCATAAATGATTATATATTGAATTTTGAGATACTAGAAGGCACCAACTCAACTCAGTATCAGAGCGAGCTAGAATCCGCAACTAGTATCCCCAAATTCAAAGTGTGAATGAAAAGGTTGTGTCACCAGCCCCTTCCCACCCGCGTGTAGCCAAAACAAGATGCTGTGGTCATCTACTGAGATAAAATATGGTTATCCGTAATAATGAAGGGTGAAATTAATTAATTTGGAATAATTATCAATTACACCAAGTAGTCTTCGGCATGTAAAGCCTCATTCGAGGAAAATTTAAGTAATACTAAGCAATAAAGGGTTTAGCAACGAATTGCCTTACCACATACCGAATTTAGAAATAGCAGTCAAGAGTTATAGCTATTTCTTCTACTAAAAAGGGAGATCTCAGTAAAAACAGCAATTGGAAGGCAGACACAAACAGGTAAGAGAGAATGAATTGACAGCAATCTATCATACAATTTTAAGTTATCTACGGACGCACGTTTCGAAATCAAGTTTTTAGGAAAGCATAAGAATTAAATATTAAATAATTCTAACTTACCAAAACTTCTTTTCTCTTCAGCGTAGAATACTATAATCATAAATGATTATATATTGAATTTTGAGATACTAGAAGGCACCAACTCAACTCAGTATCAGAGCGAGCTAGAATCCGCAACTAGTATCCCCAAATTCAAAGTGTGAATGAAAAGGTTGTGTCACCAGCCCCTTCCCATCCGCGTGTAGCCAAAACAAGATGCTGTGGTCATCTACTGAGATAAAATATGGTTATCCGTAATAATGAAGAGTGAAATTAATTAATTTGGAATAATTATCAATTACACCAAGTAGTCTTCGGCATGTAAAGCCTCATTCGAGGAAAATTTAAGTAATACTAAGCAATAAAGGGTTAGCAACGAATTGCCTTACCACATACCGAATTTAGAAATAGCAGTCAAAGAGTTATAGCTATTTCTTCTACTAAAAAGGAGATCTCAGTAAAAACAGCAATGGAAGGCAGACACAAACAGGTAAGAGAGAATGAATTGACGGCAATCTATCATAACAATTTTAAGTTATCTACGTAGATAACTTAAAATTGTATGATAGATTGCCGTCAATTCATTCTCTCTTACCTGTTGGTCTGCCTTCCAATTGCTGTTTTTACTGAGATCTCCTTTTTAGTAGAAGAAATAGCTATAACTCTTTGACTGCTATTTCTAAATTCGGTATGTGGTAAGGCAATTCGTTGCTAAACCTTTATTGCTTAGTATTACTTAAATTTTCCTCGAATGAGGCTTTACATGCCGAAGACTACTTGTGTAATTGATTATATATATAATATATATACATTATATTTATATGTATATATATATATATATATATATATATATATATATATATATATATATATATATATATATATATATATACATACATATGTGCGTGTGTATGTGTGTATGTGAGTGTATAATTGCATTGCGCGTGTTTGCATCTGATAGATAGGAGATATTTGCGAACAGCAATTTTCGATGGAGAACGAAAAAGAAAAGGATTTCTTTTCATGAGGAAAATGTACAACTATTGTTCTATTTCCATCTCACATTTTATAATGTATCAGATATTGTTTATATTAAAATGCTTGGTGTTGATCGATAATGTATCATAGTATTATTCCTATTTGCACAAACAGACGTGCTTGTACTTTTCACCATCCGTTCGTGAAACAGTGGAGAACATAGCGAAATGGTTTTTTAAAACATCAGGATGTAACTCTGCACTTTCGTCGATATATAAATTCCAATTTATTCAACAGAAATACATAGGTGTACACGTAGGCATATATATATATATATATATAGGTATGTATGTGTATATATGTACACACATATACATATATATATAAATGTATATATATTTATACATATGTATATATGTATCTACATATATATACATATGTGTATAAGCATATATATATATATATATATATATATATTGTACACACACACACACACATATATATATATATATGAGTAAACTTTGAATGTAAACACTCGAAGAAAGATATTATTGTTAATATTGTCTGTGGTGAATATATGTAATTTATAATAATAACAATGATAATATAGGTGTTTCCAGGTTTTTAAACAGCATTATACAGGAATTCAATGAATTTTAAAATCAGCACTCAGCTTAAGGACGCAGAAGGCATAATGGTATATTTTTAATTGTTTAATTCTTTAACCGTTCGCTCGCCTACTGTGGCCTCTGTCACATTTCGACGCTTTCGGTGGTGGATTTGGGATTCTAACTCCTATTTCTAAACACAGTGATGCTTCGTGCGTGCTTAAGCTTAGTGCTAATTTTTAATTTTATATCTATTTATATCTGTGTTATATATATATATATATATATATATATATTATATATATATATATATATATTATATATATATATATATATATGGAAGTTACATATATATATATAATTCTGCCTAAAAAATGGATCTACAATTTCAATATCCCTGCATATCTCACATCTATTTTCTTTCCTCTACCTTACTCTCAATTTTGTATCCTATCTAAACTAACTATTACTTACCATCCGCTCACACCGTCTCTTATGTAGAGATATAATTAATAAATATCCTGGAAACAGCTGCTACGACATGAATGTGGTACGTTTTCTGTGCCGGTACATATTTCTTCATAATATCAACAAGGGAAATTTTAAATAAAATCACAGTAGACAAGGCGGATTTAAATGATGACAAATTTCAATTGACGCTATATACGAGAGCGGTGGCTAAGTGGATGCACGTTATGGGTTGAAAAATCTTCAGAGGAAGAACTCTCGTCAGGCGCTTCGGCCCGTCAGTTCCTGACACTCTAAGGGACCCAAGGACACTTAAGTCATGACTCATTGGTGTTCTCCTGCTATTTTCGAATTACTATCGTTAGTAGGGTTTGAATCTGAAAACATAGGACTAGATCACAGATTTTGGAATGCCTTAAACAAAACAAAGCTTATAATTGAAAATATAGAAAAAGATATGAAGATCCATTAATAAATCACTAATTAGTAGGTTTGAAAATCGACCCGCCAACCCACCGATACAAACAGCAGATTTTTGCAGCGCTTTCAGCACCAACAAACAAGTGAAGTACAAATCTGGCCCAAAATTATGCCACGTGCCGATTATGGAAGAGCTGCACAGGGAAAACACCACAAAAGGAAAAAAGGAGAAATGTATCGTAGTGTAAGAGCACCGACGAGAGTACAAAGGAGATTCGATGTCAGCATCTATGTTTTAACAACAGAGCATATGTATAGACAAGGAATAAAACAATAAAGTGGAAATGTTTTACGCACATCGTGTTTTTTTTCTATTTTCTGTGTTAGATTGATATCTGTCATATTGGTATTGTCGATATGTCTGAAAAAAAGTAAATAAGCAAGCAAATATTTTGGTGCATGTTGCATAACGCTACGTTAGATCATCTTCCATTTATTGCCTGCTAAAATTGTTTTAAAAAATGCTATACCATCTCTTACTGTCTCTCTCGCCCTCTCTCTCACACGTACATACACACACACACACACATATATATATATATATGAATGTATATATATATATATATATATATATATATGTGTAGGCATGTATGTATGTATGCATGTATGTATGTATATATATATATATATATATATATATATATACACATACGCACGTGTGTGTGTGAGTATAATCTCATTCTTTTATTCTGGGAAGGTCATAATACCAATAAATATGCTCAATAAAAATTCCCAAAGTGCAACAATATTATAAGAATATATATTCCAGAAATGTTTCAATCGATAGTATAGGCAAAACACACACACACACACACACACACGCACGCGCTAACACACATGTATATATGTAAGTATATATGTGTGTGCGTGCTTTTTTACGTGTATGTGCATAATTTAATTTTAGTGAAGTTTACTTGTATGAAGTTACCACCACCATCCAAACACGTCTCTTTTTTTCCCACTTCATACCTAGCATATCAACACTAGTTTTTCAATTCAAAATATTTGTGCTTCCTTGTGTGCCTTTTGTGTGCCTATTTTCAATCCGGATTCCATTATACAATATTTATTTCTTTACTACCCACAAGGGGCTAAACACAGAGGGGACAAACAAGGACAGACAAACGGATTAAGTCGATTCCATCGACCCCAGTGCGTAACTGGTACTTAATTTATCGACCCCGAAAGGATGAAAGGCAAAGTCAACCTCGGCGGAATTTGAACTCAGAACGTAACGGCAGACGAAATACGACTTCGCATTTCGCCCGGCGTGCTAACGTTTCTGCCAGCTCGCCGCCTTTCCATTATACAATATTACATACATGCATACATACATACATACATACATATATTCCATCCATCTATTCATCCGTCCATCCATCTATCCGTCCGTCTATCTGTCCGTCCGTCTGTGCGTCTGTCTGTGTGTCTGTCTATCAGATACGAAACTACTAAGAAACACTTTTAACTTCTTGTTTAGATTAAATGTAATTATATAATTTTTTAAGAAAATATCTGCTCTGAAACATTAATTGAAATAATTCTTTTTTATTGAACGACATTCAGGATATACCTCCTGGCAAATATTTCAACTTCAGCTAACATTATATCATGTTTTTAGAAGCTCATTATTTTAATCGAAGACGACATCATCAAATTCCTAATGCAAATGCATTTGTCATTGTTTAACTCGAGGCGAGCCCTCATCGATCCGTTCAAACTTATGATTAAATGGATTCTCCTTGCGATACTTTAGTAGTTCTATCTAGCTATGAAAAGCCTATTATCCAGTATACGACTAATATTATGCTAATTTTGAAGTACTTCATTATCAGATGAGTGGAAGCTTGCGACAGGCCTTTTAGGTGAGTCTAGGCTGGTTCAGACTGAGCTGCCATCTGTTTGAAGCTCAGGGTTTAAATGACTTGATGTCACTCATCTTTCTTGAGTTGCGTGCTATCGTCGGAACAAATTACTATTCTCTCTTTACTCTTTTACCTGTTTCTGTCATTTGACTGCGGACATGCTGGAGCACCACCGCTTAGTCGAGCAAATCGAACCCAGGACTTATTCTTTGTAAGCCTAGTACTTATTCTATCGGGCTCTTTTCCTGAACCGCTAAGTTACGGGGACGTAAAGACAGCAGCATCGGTTGTCAAGCAGTGTTGGGACAAACATATACACACACATACATATATATATATATATACATACATATATACGACAGGCTTCCTTCAGTTTCTGTCTACCAAATCCACTCACAAGGCTTTGGTTGGCTCGAGGCTATAGTAGAAGATACTTACCCAAGGTACCACACAGTGGGACTGAACCCGAAACCATGTGGTTGGTAATGAAGCTACTTACCACACAGCCACTCCTACGCCTATGAGTACATAATTATTGTTAAGTAACTCGAACTCAACAAGGATAGCCTTTTTCAGGGTATCTTCTATGAAGCCCAAACCTGGGCTATGAAGAAACTTTAAGATGTTACGTACAGCTGGGTTCTCACGAGAGCTGACAACATTTAATGGTATGAGAACAAGATAAAGGAAAATATTTATGGACACATCACGGCCATTATTGGTCAACCCACGGTAGGCTTTGTTGGCCTCTACTATGATGCGGAACATTTAGCGATACTAGATGTTATATTTTGGAGAATTCTACACACTAATAGAAGAAGAAGCCAGTTAGATTACACTGATATTATTAATATTTCGAATTACTACCGTTGGTAGAGTTTGAATTTGAAACCCTAGGACTAGATCATAGATTTTGGAATGCCGTAAACAAACCGAAAATATGAAATCAAAGATCTATGAAAGCTAAGTGGGGAGGGAGAGGGAGAGAGATCCTCGGGTCGGCACTGTGAAGCGCATCTATGTTGTTGCCACTTGAAGAAGAATATATTGATATCTATTCTATTGATTATGTCCGTCCTCCGCCCAATCGGTGCTAACATCGAATTATTATCGAGGCAACTGTAATATACTATTTAGTTTTACGTGAAGTCGAGGTAATTTCTTAGCAAGCCAAATGCATTATGTGATTTCTCTTTTAGACTGATATATTTACATCTATAAAAATCTTTGGAAACCCCTGATCCACGAAGTTAAGCATAATTTATCTCATCTATATAACAATTAAACAACTAAACTTTCGACAAATAAGTAATTTGGTCGAAGAGAAGATTTATGGACTCATTCCTTCTATGTCCATTATCATTGGCCAACCCGCTATAGGCTTTGTTGACAATTGCTACAGTGCTGAACAATAGGCCATATAAACTATTATATTCGAGAAACATCAACATTCTAATGGAAGAAGACTGCTCAATTATATTTACATTATTGGCAAAGACGCAAAACATGAAATTGAAGGTCTACCCTCATTTGGTCCCTTCCGTTTTAGAAACTAACATACAGGCAATATTATTGTTTTGATTTTATATCATTCCATAAAATATATTTTCTTTTTAACATATATTCAATGATGAAATTTCGTATCAATTTAAACGTAAGCACAAGGCCACAAGTATGACACCAGGAGGTAATGGATTGGTTTGGTCCGTGTACTCTAGTGGTATCATGTTTTATTGATCCTGGAAGGATGAAAAGCAATATGTACCTTCAAGGGATTTGAACTCAGAAATTAAAAAAACCCAAAATACTGGTTGGTGTGCCAATAACTCTAAATTTTTGTTGCGGGGCGAAAGATCGAGCACAATGGTTGGTCGACATTTTATTTTATTGACCCCTGAAGGACGAAAGGTAAAGTTAGTTGTCACCAGTGAAATTTGAACTCAGCACAAATACAAATCAGATTTTATCTAACGACCTAGCGATTCCGTCGCTTCGCTTTCATTTTAATTTGATATTGAGTTGATGTACATTCCATTCACATCGTGTAATTTGTATTTTATTGCAATATGAAAGATGCTTTTTTTTAGTTTTTTTCGAAACTACGAGACTATCAGTTATTAAGATGAAAAACTAGTAAATTATAATAGTTTTTTAAAAAAGTATTATTTAATAATTTGTCTATAAAGTTAGTAATGTAATGAAGTTAGTAATGTCACTTAATGGTATTGCTAAATTTATTACGTAATGTAACAAATAAAGTTAGTAATAGAACGAAAATATAATGTAAATTTATTTCATATTTCCACATCAAAAATAATATTTCAATATTTTTACGATGGTATTAATCTATGGTAAAAAAGGGTAAAATTCTTGATCACAATGTTATTATGTAAACAGTAACTCATTTAACTTTACTATAAACCCGAAAAACAAAATAAAAAACAAAAACAAAGATACACGCTAAATAACTCTAGAATAACTTGAGTTATTGTAAATGTCTTTTGATATTGTTTACGATTTTAATCTGGTTAAAGATTATAGTGTCTGGATATTCAATAATGAGATAACAGATTATAATTAAATTCAATATTACTGGAGAATAAGATATAGGGAACCTATTTACATAAACCATACTTAGCCAATATCAAATGATAAGATATAAAGAATGAATACAAGAGAATTTTTGTAATTGCCAAGCTCTTTCACTAATCCCCACAAACATAAGCGCAGGTATGGCTGTGTGTAGGCGCAGGTGTGGCTGTGTGGTGACGGGCTTGCTTCCAAAACATATGGTTTCGGATTCAGTCCCACTGCGTGGCACATTGCCGCTTCTTTCCCTCTGTCCGTGTTTATGCCTCTGATGACTAAAGAGGCCGATTCTTGCATGGAAGCGTCTGTTGCACAGTTCACAAGGGTTCCATGATGGTGGCTTTGGTTGTTGCAGCCTCCATTTTCTTTCTTCTTGTTTCTTTGTTGCAGCCTCCATTTTTTTATTTTCGTTTCTCTTCTTTCCTATATCGATAAGTTTCAAAATGATTTGTTACAGTAATGATGCCAGCCGGGCCTCTCCTGAGCTTCAATGTCCCAGCTGGTCCTTCCGGTGGAAAGTTCCCTATATAAAATTTGACGAGGCAACCTAGTCTATTTCATTCTTGCTACGTGGTCCGCCTGTCTCAGACAATGTTTCAGGATGGTGGCCTCGATGCTGCTGCTTTTCGTTCTCTCCAGCATGGAGACATCAGTTACATAGTCATTCCATTTGATATTCATTAATAGAGTAGAGCTTCTGTTGATGAAATCGCTCTAGTTTTTTGACGTCACTTCGGTAAAGAGTCCAGGTTTCCCAATCGTAGAGGGGAGTGATCACGACTGCTTGGTAGACACTCCATTTTATTTGGTGGTTCATATCTTTGTAATTAAAGACCTTTCCACGAATCCACCAAACGCGGTGTGAGCCGCTCTTTATCGGTTTTCCACATTCTTTTCCGATGTGCACTTGTTCGAAAGCAAACTTTCTAAGTATGAAAAGTGGTCGACTTTCTCCAGTGGCGTTTCCGAGATGGTAATATTGAGGTCTGGAGTTTCTTGACTTAGATCGGGTTGTACCAGGATTTTTGTCTTTTTGATGCTGACTTTTAGGCCAAACCGAGTGTAAGCATTGGTAAAGTTATTCACCAATTATTGAAGCTGTTCACCGGAGTGGCAGACGGCTGCGTTGTCATCGGCATACTGAAGTTCAATGATCTTTTACTTCTTGGTTAGTCTTCGTGACTTCAATCTGGAAAGGTTGAAACATCCCCCGTCATATCAGTACCTAATGTTGACTCCTGGATTGTCGATTCATGAAACATTGCTGCAAGGTACAGACAAAAGAAGGTCGGGGCCAAAACACATTCTTTTCTTTTTAATCCTCCAGTGATGGAAGATGGTTCTGATGGAAGATGGTTCCAGTCATATCGTCATGTAATCCCTGTATCAGGGAAATGAACTGATCGGGGCAGCTAAAGTGTCGGAGGACGTTCCACATTAGATGCCTTGAGACGGTATCAAAGGCCTTTTTGAGGTCGTAAAGAACAAAATTGAGAGGTTTTTGTTGTTCTCTACACTTTTCTTGTATTTGTCGAGCATAAAAGATCATGTCAGTTGTCCCTCTGGATGATCGAAATCCACATCACGATTCATGTAGGACATCCTCCGCGATGACTTGGAATTGATCCAGAAGGAGCCTTCCAAAGAGTTTCCCTGCGGTGGAGAGCAGTGATATGTCACGATAGTTCCCACGGATCTTTCTATCTCTTTTTGTTTTGAAGATGGTGATGATAACAGCATCTTTGAGGTCTTTGAGAACATGGTGGTTCTTCCACATTCGGAGAATCAATGTTAACAGACTAGTGTTTAATAGTAGTCCAACATGTTTTAGAAGTTCCTCTGGGATGTTGTCTGGGCCAGGGGACTTCTGATGCTTTATGCGGTTGAGGGCAATCTGGTACTCTTCGTAGGATGTGGGTGTGTTCGTCCAGTGCCAATTTGGATGCATGTATACGTTTTTCAAGAAATTTTCCGCCGTGTTGAAGTATTGGTTCAGAAGACTCGAGAAGTGCTCTTTCAAGCGTTGCTCCAGTCCACTCAGCTGGCAAAAATGAGTATCGCTGCGATGGACTGGCGTCCCGTCCAGCTGGGGAACACATACGCCATAGAAACCGGGAAACCGAGCCCATGAGCCTGGCTAGGCTTTAAAAGGGCGCATTTATTTATTTATTATATGGAATATCAGAAGGTAAATATCTACCAGGGGCAAGAATCTTCTACCGACATTTGTCGTAACAATAAAACTGCCAGCATATTTGACGACACGCGTATGCTAGCATATATACTGAACGCACGAACACACACACACACACACACACACACACATATATATTTATACACGTGTATATGACTTGTTATAGGGATACACAATTGAAAAGCTGATTATAAAATGGAACGTAAATGAATGCTCTGTCGAATTTCGGTATCATCGAATCATTGATTCAAAATTAATTACGTTACATATCACATGTTAATATGACGAGTCTTTTAGAAATGTACTTTAATTTTTATCAGCTGTAATTTACAGTCAAATATCTCTATAGCCTGGAACGAAATTTAAACAAGCAGCATCTCTCTAGATACATTGAGAGATGCTCTATATTTTAGTAGATCTGTAATTGTACCCCAGATAATTAAAGTGCGTTTCAGCTCCCTTTTGAATCCAGCATTTACAAATGACAGTAATTAATGCTGGTCACAAAGTATTCGTTTGTGAATGATGAAAACGTTAGGCTTACGTAAAATTTTTTTGCTTACAAACAACCTGTAGGGAAAATGCATGTCCAATGCTTTAGCATCAAATCCGAACCATAATAAATGATGCAATTTAAATCCATCAATCGATTATTTCTTGAATCAGTTCAGGGTTATGAGATTTCATGGTTGTTAGGAAGAATGCAGTTGCGTAAGTGATCGATTACAATAACCCAGCAAATTATAGAGGTACAACCCCATACTTCGTTTTCATATAATATATCCAGTATTAGTTAGTTTAATAGTGAATATTTCACCTGCTCCAGGCTCTAGATATATTGAGAGATGCTCTATATTTTAGTAGATCTGTAATTGTACCCCAGATAATTGAAGTGCGTTTCAGCTTCCTTTTGAATCCAACATTTATAAATGACCGTAATTAATGCTGGTCACGAAGTATTCGTTCGTGAATGATGAAAAAAGTGGAATTTACGATACTTTTGTCGACTATAGCGGCGTATTTTAGCAGTTCGTAGGACTCGTTTAGAAGTAGCAGCATTGAGGCATTCAATGCTTGCTTGCCGTAGTTACAGAAACAACGAATGTTGCACCGGTCGTAAGAGGTTACAAAACACTGGACATCCGAATGATAAATCTTTTGTTGCATCTTAGAAGCACATTAATCATGGATTTGTCCATCTTTATATCTAGTAAAATCTCCTTGTCTACAATCCGCCTACAGTAAAATTTATAACTAAACATCACAGATGCATCCTCGAGTACTTACTGAACAAGGATTAACTTTATTCATATGGATTTATTTTATTTTACAATTTATATATATATTTAAGAAATATAAATCCTTTTACTCATTGAAACATGGGTACCAGATTATGAGAAAAAGAATACAATCAATTGAAATAGTTCCAATGCAAGAATGGTTCGTAGATTATCGAATCTGGTGGAGCTTCAAAGCTAGGTCAAATACTGTAAACATTTTCTTAATCTTAAATTGGAATTGGGTGATTATTGTGCTTAATGGTTTTCCATGTTCGTAACTCTTGTGGCATTTCGAATTTCCAAGCAAAGTATTTCGTTAAACAAGGATTTCTGTTAAACCACAGAATATGCATTTATGCTTGATAAAAGGAATTTTCTTAAATTAATTTTCGAAATGTCTCCAAGCATACCAAACTATACTTTTCTCAATAGTTTGTTACTAGATTCCTAACGCATTTTAAGGCAAGTACCAAGGAAAAATAAATATATTAACATGTAAATTTTTTTTATATTAGACATTACTGAGCCTTTGAATATTCTATCCCATCGATAGTTTTAAAATACTTACATGTCAGTCAGAGTGTAGTAGATTTTATATTGGATCTTCTAGAAAGCAGTGGATTTTATATAGCATCTATTAAAGTGCAGTAGATTTCATATAGCGTCAATAAGAGTGCAGTAGATTTCATCTAGCGTCAATAAGAGAGCGGTAGATTTCATACAGCGTCTATCAAAGTGCAGTAGATTTTATTTAGCGTCTATGAAAGGGCAGATTTTTATACAAGATATATTTAGAATTTAATAGAGTTCATATATAGATTATCCAGAGCTGAATGCATTTGTTTGATTTTGAGCTCGAATGATTTCATTTAGTATTCATTAGTATTCAATAGCGATAAATATTTCCTAACCCAAATTATAACTTTCATGTATGTGGAAAAGGGAAGATAATTAGTGTTTAATTAAGTATTGCCTGTGAAGGACATTATACATGGTGGATGTACCTCTTAAAAGTGATCGATAAATTATCTTCAGATCATATTTCATCGTCTTAGAAAATTTTGAAGAACACATTGAGCATTTCCTAGCTGCACCGTCTGAACAGCAAAAGGCGGGATGGTCAAGACAGGAATATTTTTTGATCATATGTCCCTTTCATCACAGCTAACTTATCGTTAAACAATAGCAATAATTACAAATGCATTTCAGTGTATAAACAGTTTGGCTGCTTGTCTCTCTAGAGACTGTCAGAATGTTGAGGACGACTCTGATGAGAACCCAATACTGTTCGAAAATCGATTAAGATTGGTCGTCATTTTTTCAGTCTGTGGAGAAATGGCTAAAATCTGCCTGTCTATAATTATATATTTCTTTATTGCCCACAAGGGGCTAAACATAGAGGGGACAAACAAGGACAGACAAAGGGATTAAGTCGATTACATCGACCCCTCCCCCCCAGGGCGAAACTGGTACTTAATTTATCGACCCCGAAAGGATGAAAGGCAAAGTCGACCTCGGCGGAATTTGAACTCAGAAAGTAACGACAGACGAAATACCGCTAAGCATTTCGCCTGGCGCGCTAACGAGTCTGCCAGCTCGCCGCCTTACAAATATAACTAATATGTTACATATTTATTATACCATACCTTGATACTGTGTGGACTAAGATCCCCGTTGACAGACCGCTGTAATTATAGTGTTAAACACTTACGGTATGCAAATTAGGGTCTCCTTCATAGAGTAACAGCTATATTTGTTGAGTTTGGCTGCTTGTTTCTCTGGGGACTCTCAAAATGATGTCGACGACTCTGAAGAGAACCCAATAATGTTCGAAAATCGATTAAGATCGTTCGTCATTTATTTTCAGACTGCGGAGAAATGGCTAAAATTTACCCTGTTTATAACTACGCCATATGTTGCATACTATCACTCCAATGACATATTTATAGGCACCTATGCATGTGCCTACATATACATGCGTGTGTGAATGTGTATGCGTACGCCTGTGTTCGTTTACATTTCTTAGGTCGATGAAAACTGTAAAATATGTTCGCCAAACGTTATCGATAAATTAGCTTAGCGGTTCGCCAAAGAAGATGGATAAATAACTTAGCGGTTCGCCAAAGGAGATCGATAATATAACATGGCGGTTCACCAATCGAGATCGATAAAATAACCTAGCGCTTCGCCAAAGGATATCGATAAAATATATTTTATTATATAATTTAGCAGTTCGCTAAAGGGTTCGGTAAAATAAATTAGCAGTTCGCCAAAGGAGATCAATAAAATAACCTAGCGTTTCGCCAGAGATCGGTAAAATAACTTAGCGGTTCGCCAAAGGAGTTCGATAAAATAACAGTTATGTAGATAGATTGATAGACAGATAGAGAGGGAATGAGAGAGAGAGAGTTTTCTTTTCAATTTCATGTGGTGAAAGCAATTTTCCTTTTTCTTTCTCCTTCCTTTTTCCTTCCCATTGTATACTTATCAACATATTTGTAAATAAACACACTTTCTCATAAATGCTGGTGACCTTTCAAGATGTCAGTTTTAGGAAGTAGGATGGAAAAAAAAAAGAAATGAGGGGAAGTTGCGGTCATCAATGGACAATAAAAAAGAGTTCAAAGTTCAAAGTCCTATGAAAATGTATATTCCTTTACACTTGTATAGTATAGTCAAGTCCCATAGTCTGTGTAATTCCATGTTTTGCATGAGCAAACATTAAATAGTAGTAGGAGCACTCCGTCGGTTACGACGACGAGGGTCCCAGCTGATACGATAAACGGGACAGCCTGCGCATGAAATTAAAGTGTAAGTGGCTTAGCAATCCACAGACACGTGTACCCTTAACGTAGTCCTCAGGGAGATTCAGCGTGACACTCAGTGTGACAAAGCCGGCCCTTTGAAATACAGGTACAACTCATTTTTGCCAACTGAGTGGACTGGAGCAACGTGAAATGAAGTGTCTTGCTCAGGGACACAACGCGTCGCCTGGAATCGAACTCACGACCTTACAATCGTGAGCCGAATGCCCTAACCACTAAGCCACCCGCCTTCACAAATAGTAGTAAAATATTTATAAAATAAGAAAATAAAGTCAGAATATAAAAATAATAATTTGGTACTGTTTATAACTCAATCTATTCTCTATGTACATTTAATCAAACATCATAAATGGGTTTTGTATGCATATTGTGTATTTAGCTGGGAGCCACTCTGTAGGATATAAATGATATAATACAGCGGAGCCTGCTTAAATATATTTTTGAGTATCTTTCATCCGTTTGTAGGATTTATTTTCCGTTTTCTTTTTTGCATAAATAAGATAATTCAAAAGATATTTTTCACGAATTACTTTGCCAAATAGCTACA
>NC_043008.1:58380822-58413322 GCF_006345805.1 Octopus sinensis
GTAAATTATTTTATAAGGTTTAACTTGGCTGTTTTCTTTAGAATGTGCAATATTACTGATGTGGCAATGTATAAACTTTACGATATTAAATTGTTTGGCGGATTGATAAATAAAGCTTCAAGTGATGTTTTGATAAGAAACTTCAACTTTTTTATTATTATTATTATTATTATTATTATTATTATTATTATTATTATTATATTATTATTATTATTATTATTATTATCATCATCATTATTATTATATTTATTTTTATTGTTATTATTATTATCATCGTCATTATTATTATTATTATTATTATTATTATTATTATTATTATTATTATTATTATTAGTATTATTATTATTATTATTATTATTATTATTATCATTATTATAACATTATTATCATTATTATTATCATTATTATATTATTATTATTATTACTATCATTATTATTTTCGTTATTATTATTATTATTATTATTATTATTATTATTATTATTATTATTATTATCGTTATTATTATTATTATCATCATCATCATCATCATCATTATTATTATTATTATTATTATTATTATTATTATTATTATTATTATTATTATTATCATTATCATTGTTATTATTTTTTTGTACTTGTTTGGTTCGAAGTGGCGATCGATTCGTAGTCGTGTAAGTATAAATACATCATTATCATTGTCCCCAGGGCCGCCACTGCTACCATGACTACCATCATCCCCACTATCATCATCATCATCGTCAGAATTATCATCGTCCTCATGACCAGCTTTCACAGCACAGCCTCGATTCGTCGTCGGCGCTCATACTTTAATATCCCTAGATATTTTTGCAACGATATATTAATTACCATGGTATCACGTTAACTAAAAAAAAACGTGAAGCATTGGAAAACAAAATGCCTTAAGATTATTCTAAACGTTTTAGGTTTTGTATATTTTACTTTTCTGCTGTGTTTTTTTGCGTACACAACGTGCTGGAGGTCTTCATTAAATTCTACTCTGACGATAAAATGAATATAACAGTTTCGGCCTCGGTTGAGTTAATTGAATATACCGCTTGCTTGTGATCGTTAGTTTTGTGAATATTAAGAAGAAGTTAATATAATTCGATAGGTATCAGTGAAGATCGGAAGTGTTTAGTAGATGTAAGCACCTGTTTGAAACAGATTCACTATAGAAGGGTGAGTGTCCCCTAAACGTTATGTAGGTCACTCTATCATTGAAAGTAGATTATCATTCATCAGTAGTATTCAGTCATTCTTTTAAACTTATATATATATATATATATATATGTGTGTGTGTGTGTGTGTTTGTGCGTGTGTGTGTGTGTATGTGTGTGCATGTGTGTGTATGTGGTGTGTGGGTGTATGTATGTGTGTGTCAGTATGTATATAGACATACATGTATATATATGCATACATATATATATTTAAATGTATGTGTATATGTATACACTCACATCATGCATGTATATATATAAAGAGGTTGGACAAAATAATGGAGACACCTTAAAATTTCAGACAAATTTATTTTAATATGGGGTAGGACCGCCTTTGGCAATAATTACAGCTTGAATTATACGAGTCGTGGACTCGTACAAAGTTTGAATTGTTTCCAAAGGAATTTTCATCCATTCTTCAGCTAAAACAGTCTCCAGCTCTTGTAGTGATGATGGCGGAGGATATCGACTCCTTACTTGATTTTCTAAAATGCACCATAAATGTTCAATAATATTGAGCTCTGGGGACTGTGGTGTCCAGATAAGATGTTCAACTTCACTAGAATGTTCCTCGTGCCATTCAGTAACAACTTTAGCTATGTGAATTGGTCCATTATCATCCTGAAAGACTACGTTTCATTCTGGAAACAGTTTCGCAACCATAGGATGAATTGCATCAGATAAAATGCTTAAATAGTCTTGACTATTAATTCTGCCTTGCAGGGAAACCATTGGGCCGGCGGATTTCCAAGATATAGACCCCCACCACCACCGATCATCACAGATCCTCCTCCATGTTTAACAGTTGGAAGAAGGCAGTCTGGGTCAAAAGCTTCTTTTGGCTGTGTCTACTCGTATACCTGGCCGGTGGTCGGAAATAAGGTAAAGTATGACTCGTCCGAGAAAATAGCATTCTTCCACTGCTCGAGGGACCAATTCTGTAGGTTTTTACTCCACTCTAAACGCATTGCAACGTTTGTTTTTGGAAGTAGTGCTTTTCTGATTGCAGCCCTCCCGTGAAATCTGGCTTAGTGCAGCTCCCGGCGGACAGTTTTTGTGGAAACTGGAATCTCGGGGTGGTCATTAAGCTCTGCAGTAATTTTGGGAGCTGTTCTTTTGTGATCCTTTCTAACAATTCGCGTTAGAGTCCGACGGTCCCTAAATGAAAGTTTTGGTTTTCTTCTGGAGTTTTGTTTCGACGAGGAGGTTTTTCCCTCTTCCTCAAAGGATGTCATTACTTTCGAGACAATACTTCTTGATACACCAAACATTTCAGCTGTTTTCGTTATGAATTTAAATTACTCTTTTCTGATGATATCTGAAAAGAAACAGTAACGTTAGAAAAACATATTAAGCAACACTAATAATAAATTAAAAGAACATAAAAATAAACAAGCTTTTGACAGTTTTATAGATATTTCAAAATTATGATGCTATGGTGCTAGGTGTTTCCATTATTTTGTCCTACTACTGTATATGTATATATATATAATATATATATATATATATATAGATATATATATATATATATATACACACATACTCACATAGATGCATACATACATACAAACATACGTACATACATACATGCACACACACATATGTATGAATGTGTGTGTGCGTGTGTGTATGCATATCTATGTGTTACATTCTCTTGCATATGTAGGCAGCTGTTCTCTTTCTCTGAATTATGTAGGACTGTATCTATGACAGAAAACAATATTATTATTATTATCCCTATTTTGTCGTAAAGACGGACAAAATGTATAGCGGAATTTCAATCTGTCTTTACGACCTGAGTTGAAATTCCGCCGAGGTCGCCATTGGCATTCCTCCATTCAGGATGTGTAAAAGAAGGACCAACCGAACACTGGGTCGATGTAACCGTCTCACCACACTTGGCTATGATGCTTCCCCTCCTCATCCTTCGTCCTGGTGGCAAATAACTGAAATCATTATTATTATTATTATTATTATTATTATTATTATTATTATTATTATTATTATTAGTAGTAGTAGTAGTAGTAGTCGTAATGGTGGTGGTAGATACGTTCTGAGTTCAAATTCCGCCGAGGTCGCTCTTGCCTTTCATCCTTTCGGGGTCGATGAAATAATTACCAGTTGAATACTGGGGCTGATGTAATCGACTAGTCCCCTCCGCCAAAATTTCAGGCCGTGTACCTATAGTAGAAATTATTATTATTATTATTATTATTATTATTATTATATTATTATTATTATTATCATTATCATTATTATCATCATTATTATTATTATTATCATTATTATTATCATATTATTATTATTATTATTATTATTATTATTATTATTATTATTATTATTATTATCATTATTATTATCATTATTATTATTGTTATTATTATTATTATCATTATCATTATTATTATTATTATTATTATTACTATTATCATTATCATTATTATTATTATTAGCAGTAGTAGAAGTAGTAGTAATAGTAGTAGTATTGACATCATCATCAGCGAAGTAGTATCATCAGAGTACTCATCATCAATAGGAACAAAGGGCTGTTAGAATCATTAGATCACCGTAAAAAACATGCTTGGAGTACTATTTCCGACACATTACCTTTTGATTTCAAATGCGATGAAAGTCAGTTATGACATTCATCCCTCCGAGGTCAATACAAAAGATCCAATCAAAAACTGTAATCAATTTAATCAACAAAACTCCTTTCAAATTGTTGGCCTTGTGTCAGAATTTCTGTCGCAAAAGTATTATTCGTCATCCAGTTTAATACTATCAACTTGCCCTTAGGTGATTTATTAATTTTTTTTTTGTGGAGGGGACTCTACTTTACAGCAAGCAGTAGACCTACGGACCCTTTCCTCCTTCTCTCACACTAATTTCCCCCTTCTTACTTCCTCCTTCTCTCACACTAGTTTCCTCCTTATTACTTCCTCCTTATTTCACACAAGTTTCCGAGTGTATGTCATAATACAAGCGCGAACAAGTTGAATGGTATTTTAAAGGTAGTGTATAAATGCTTGATAATTTTTGCGTTCAGTGTTGGTGTTGCTATAGCTTCTAAGGCTAATCTAGCTAATCTAGCTTTTGGGAAATTTCTATATAATTTTGTGATATTAATTATTGTTTTCTTTTCTTAGTTATTCTTTATGCTGTATAATACATTCATTGCAATAGCTCTTTGTTGTAAATGCATCGAAGGCCGGCGGGAATCTGTAGATCCAGTGTAACAGCTACAGTTATGAGGTTTACACATTTTCTACTAGAATAACATTAGTTGATGTTTTGTAAAGTAAAATGGAATAGTTGTTATTTTTTAGATGTTTGCAACACTAATTATCATTTGCTGATTCAAATGTTTTAATTGAAAATCTGTTGTTTTTCCGGAATTTTTAATGAATTTACTGTTATCAGTTTATCGATTCTTAATGTTTGAAATAAAATATTCGTCTTCAATAAAACCTACCTACCTACCTACCTACCTACCTACCTACCTACCTACCTACCTGCCTACCTGCCTACCTACACCCCCCACACACACATATACATTGTGTGGGTATATGTGTTTAATGATAAAGCGGTATAGAAAGATGGCAAAATTTTATAGGTGAATCGAGCAACAAAACAATGGAAGACTCTAACACACTCAATTATCGACCAAAATCACTACAATTTCGACACTTTGTTGACGCATAGAGAAACTGGTGCGATAGACGAAAGGTGGTAAAAATGTAAATTAAGACAAAAATGGTAACAAAATACAAGATCTGTTGACTGAACGGTAAATAAAATGAATAGTAGAGAGAAGAGTGAATGTGAATAAATGTATATAGGTATACATAAAATGTCTTTTGACCTGGTAACAAAGTGAAGACAGCTGTTGTGTAATGAGAACAAATAAAACAATAGGCAAACTCAGAGATGGAAATGAGTGACTGACCAGCTCGATGGCAATATCCCATAAAGAATGAGTAGCTTGGGAATATCATGAAGAGGGTGTTATAATGCCTTGTGGGAAATAAGAAAAGGAAAATATATGCGTGATTTGAGAGAAAGCCAGCGATAAATTGAAAGAGAGTGGGTGAAGTCTCTTAGAGAAAAAAAATTGAAACAGGTTAGGACAGGAGAACCGAAGAGGGATAATAGAAAGAGTGATAAATAATAGATACAAAAATTGAAGAACGTGTTGAGAATACAACGAAAAGATAAATGGGTGCAAACGATGAAGAACAGGTAGGTAAATAGAGTAAAAAGGTATTTAGATTGAAAGAAAGATGGATTAAGAATCTGTCCATAAAACAAAAGAACCATTAGTGACTGGGAAAATCATGTGCGCCTGGCGTTACTAAGATTTATAATGAAAAATGTATCACTGAATAACAACTAAGAATTTAAAGTGAAAATGGGACAGAATCTCACACTCACGCAACTGACACTGGCTGGAATAATGTTTTGTACAAACAAGGTGCAATTCTGGAAGTGTTGAAAGCGGGGGCAAGAAACGGGTCATTATAATGAATTTTTATGAAGTCAAGCACCGTATGTCAGATCGGATAGGGTGTGTAAGTTCAGCTAAAACAAATCCAGGCTTAGACCTACGTTTACAGCACATAGTTGAAAGTATTATTTTGAAGGATGGTGAAGTATCGTAGGGATGCAGATTAGATTGTTTGTATCAATGTGGGCATCTGTCAATCTTCGTGGGTATTTGAGTATGTGTAGTGAGCGCATTTACAGGGATGGGTATAATTCGTCGATTTATCCAACCATTTTTTTCTGTAACTAATATTTTAACCGATCAAAGGCAATAGATGGAAAGACTCATTACAACGTCGGTCAGCAAGCCCTGTAGCATTCAGCAAATATTTCAATCTGATCGAAGTCGGCATTTCCTTTTATTTTCAGAGGGTTTTAAATTAATACTAATTAAAGGCGCAAGAGTGGCTGTGTGGTAAGAAGCTTGCTTACCAAACACATGTTTCCGGGTTCAGTCCCACTGCGTAGCACATTGGGCAAGTGTCTTCTACTATAGCCTCGGGCTGACCAAAGCCTTGTGAGTGGATTTGGTAGATGGAAACTGAAAGAAGCCCGTTGTATATATATATATATATGTATATATATGTGTGTGTGTGTTTGTGTGTCTGTGTTTGTTCCCCCAACATCGCTTGACAACCGACGCTGGTATGTTTACGTACTCGTAACTTAGTGGTTCGGCAATAGAGACCGATAGAATAAGTACTAAGCTTACAAAGAATAAGTCCTGGGGTCGATTTGCTCGACTAAAGGCGGTGCTCCAGCACGGTCGCAGTCAAATAACTGAAACAAGTAAAAGAGTAAAGTACGTTTAGTAATTCTTTAATTTTAATGACTATATTTATCCCCCAACCATCTACATTAGGCGTTGTGAAGGTATTAAAAACAAATATATAATTTAATTTAAACCAGAGAGGATGATGGACTGGTAGAATGGAACATTAGACAAAATGTCTTGCGCTGTTAGTTGGCTTCGATCGGCTTGTCATTCGGCCTTTCTCTACTTATAATACAGTACCAGTCATGTACTGAGGTCGATATAATCTATTGTTATATGAGGGGTGTATGAAAAGTCTTGAGCCTCAAAAAAAAAACAAAAAATCATGGTACAAGACTTCTGATGAAGGTACAAGACTTCAAGACTCAAAACTTTTCATACATCCCTCGTATATTGGTTTCAAATTTTGGCAAAAAGCCAACGATTTTGGGGATAAGTCGATTACATCGACCCAGTGCTCGGCTGGTACATATTTTATCGACCTTGAAAGATGAAAGGCAAAGTCGACCTCGGCGGAAGTTGAACTCAGAATGTAGCGGCAGACGAAATGCCGCTAAGTATTTTGCCCGGCGTGCTAACGATTCTACCAGCTCACCGCCTTAATCTATTGTTATATATTGTGTGATTAAATAAGTGACTGTCTTTTGTTCTACAGCGGCTGACATAATGAACACTTAGAAACGAAGAAGGATATAAAAATACCTAAGTCACCTTACAGAAAGCTTGTAATAAATGTTCCATGTTTTTATGTGCTAAATTTAGTTTCATTTCAATCATTTGTTTAATCCAGACAGGCACACATTCGCGAGCGCACACACACACATACATACATATGCACACACATTGTATCCCAGTATATATGCGTAGTCTGGTGTCGTATTTAGAAATGAATATTTTATTCAGATAAAAAAACTAAACTTGAATAATAATTCAAACGACACCAAGAGAAGTTAGTGAATTTCAGTAATTCTCTCTGTATATTATATTCGCACGTTTTCTCTTTACAGAAGAGAATAAATAGAAGTACGAAGAAAAATTATCTCAGTTTCTCTCTTCAAGACTTAAATTTATTATTTAATGAATCTTAAGAATTTAGGTAGATGTTGAAAGATTATGAAGAGAAAAATAAAACAACTGTGATCTATGCAAGCTATTAAAAGTAATTTAACGATTTGACACTAATAGCTCTACGTTATACTATATCGTATGTCGTATTGAATAAACCGAAATAAATTAAAAACGAAAAGAAAAACCAGTTACAAGAAAATCCGTAGGAAAATGATGTTCCATAAGAACGACAATAAAAGGAAATCCATGAGACATGGAAATGAACATATAAATCTAATGGAAAAAATATTTCGAGAGATTATTAACGATAAAGAGAAAAACAACTATATAGAAATAAAAGGCCGAAATAGACAAAAAAATATGAGGTGGGGGAAAGGGGAATTTTGCCTTAAGCAATATTCAGTTGAATAGATTCTTAAATATATTTGTTGACGAGAAGTTATAATAGAAAAGGAAAGAAAAACTGCTTTAGAGGCGCGTAGGTTGAAAATGGAATGCATTGAAAAGCTGGAATGTAATTATTATTAAGTATAACATCGTGTGTGTAAGTAGAATGGAAATAGTTTGGAAGGAAGTCTTTTATAACTTCCAGAAATCTTGGAAAACGTCAACAAACAACAACAATAATGTGTGACAAAAATAATGTCAGAGGAAGGCAACGTCGCATTTTTGTTTATTAGCTAAGTGGGCAAGAATTTGAATGAAAGAACACGATATGCAAACACGCAGTATCAAATTGGCAAAATCTGGCTAAAATTTACGCACGCACGCATGCACATACACACACACGCGCGCGCGCAGAAACACACAGACATACACACACATACAAACACGCACGCACACATACATACACATAAACACGCACACACAATCACACACGCACTCACACATACTCGAACAAACACACACACACAAACACGCACGCATACGCACACATGTGCACACATTCATATATTCTCACACACACTCACTCAAGTAAGTCAGTCTATATATATATATATATATATATCTACCTATATATATATGTATATATATATATATATATATATATATATATATATTATAATTGTTTCAGTCATTAGGCTCCGACCATGCTGGGGCACCGCCTTGAAGAATGTTAGAATCGACCCTAGTATTTAAGAAGTGAATCTAGCCCAGTATTTAAGTTTTATAAACCCTTTAGACGAGACGCTAAGTTAAGGAGACGTGACCACACCAACACCGGTTGTGTGTGCTTATGGGCAACAAAGAGGCAAACATACATACACATATTTATATATACGACGGGCCTCTTTCAGTTTATGAGTGCCAAATCTACTCACATGACTGGGGTCAGCCCGAAACTTTAGTAGAAGACACTGCTCAAGGTGCTCCGCTGTGGAACTGAACCCGGAACCATATGGTTGAATGACAAACTTCTTATCCCACAGCCACGTCTGCGATATATATATATATATATATATATTATATATATATATATATATATAATATATATGTTCTATTATATTTTAACCTGATGAGCGACTATATTTATATGCAAGTGATTTCTCTACTACTATAATCATTTCTTAAATATAGCAGCGAAACACATATTATATACATTACATTATTCTTGTAATTTACTTAATCTTTACTTTTTAATTGTTATTTTAATTTTAACTTTTCTATTATATGTAATTTTCTAGATGGTGTAATTTAATTATTCCTTTTGAATTGATAAAAGGTGTTTTTTTTTCTAATATTATATATATATATATATATATATATATCTATATATATATACAGGGGTGGGGTGAATTCACAAAAAAAAGACGAAGACAGGTGGTGTAGACACCAAACAGATGTATTAGTATAACGCTCGGGAAGTGAAAAGTCTTTAACGTTTCGAGCCTACGCTCTTCCACAGAAAGGAACACAGAAAGAAACAAGGAGAGAAAATACAGTAAGTGTAGTGGCTAGCGATCTATCATGGCGATTATATACAAACATGTATGTATAATCATATTACTTATATATTTGCACTGCGAATGTGCGTGTATATTTATCTACCAGTGTGAGTGAGGACAAAGATTCCTATCGTGGTGTAATGAGGTGCATCTCTGTTGTAGCCGCTTGAAAAAGTAGAAGATGAGGAAGAGAATGAGATAGAAGAAAAAGATGTTTAAAATACACGTTGGTTTTCTAGATTTTCTAGACTTTTTTCACAGCCCTGATAATCTTGTCTACAACAAAATAAATAATACTTATAGCCGTGTAAATACCAAGAGAGTTGAATGTTGATTTGCATAAAAAGAAAATAACAAGTTATCATACTGTCCGATCTAGGAAACAGTTATATGTTTAAATATATTTTATATATCTTAATAAATACATTTTCTTTTGTTCGTTTGTGTTTGATGGCTAGAATGTTAAGTATATTCGTTCAATACGTATCTTGTATCTTCGAAGCTTATTCACTGCACTGAAGTGGAAATGTTTACTTGTGGGTATTTGTAGAAGGATTTATATCTTATTGTGATGGGGAACAATAATTCATTTTCTCAAGGTTAATCCCGTTTGTACCATTTAGCCGTCACTCAGTTTATTACATTGAAATAATTCTCTTATGCGCAAATAAATTGATACCTTAAGGTAAGTATCTGTCACGATTAAAATTAATATGTTGCACCTTCAATAAGATTAATACAATTTAGTCAATTACGAACATACACACGGTTTGACAGGTAGGTTTATGTTTTCAGCGAGTAATTTGGCACTTTTTCTTTTATATATATTTTTTCGTGTTTCGAGGGTCCTTTGCATTCTTGGATTTTTAAAATTCAATAATGGTCTAATCTGAAGAATGATGTTGTATGGTTCTGTTTTTCATATACGAGGGAGAACATTTGAAGTGACTCTTGAGTATACATTGTATGCTTTATTCCATTATCAATTATAGTTTTGGTTATTGTCTTTAGAGTAACATTTCCTTTAATCTTTGAAGTGGTTCATTCTTAGATTCTAAAATAGATCAGTTGAACAGATACTTCCACCCAAAGTAAAAAAATATATTCCTGTATCTTTTGAATGACAGTTTGAAGTAGATACCAATTTCAATATCAGTGTCTCCTTTCATGACTAAAATGTTCAAAAAACAAAAAAAAAAAAGGCAGTTGATTTACATTTTTGCTGTGTTCCATTGTAAATTGAATACTACCTTTTAAATTATGAATGAAAATATTTCAACTTAGACTTATCGAGAATGAGTCTTCACTGGATAAAACGATATTATCAAATATTCTCCCCTGTCGCCCAATAGATATTTATCGACGTTGCTGCTGTAACTAAATATGGATTTTTAATATATTTGGATTTTAAAGAACACCAAGTATGAATTAGCATAAGTTGGGGCAAATGTTGCTTACGTTGCTGCCCTAGATATTTGAAATAGAAATATAATGCAAAATAATAATTTTGCTGAGTAAATTTTTCTCCTGCATGTAGGTAAATGGTAAGAGCACTTTTCAAGCCAGAATTCCTTGGTCGTAATCTATATTCATGTGGAGGTGCAGGGCTTAGTGGTTAGGGTGTCAGAATCATGATCGTAAGGTTGTGGCTTCGATTCCTGGACCGGGTGATGCGTTGTAGTCTTGAGCAAAACACTTCATTTCACGTTGCTCCAGTCCACTCAGCTGGCAAAAATGAGTAACGCTGCGATGGACTGGCTTCCCGTCTAGCTGGGGAACACATACTCCATAGAAACTGGGAAACCGGGCCCATGAGTCTGACTAGGCTTTAAAAAGGGCGCATAAAAAATAAATCCATATTCATACCAACGTGTACTATGAAAATTCAAATGAAACAACGAGTGTCAGTTGATTTTTTCCAGAAGTTGGCATAACATATCTAAATCATTTGATATGAAATCCAGTATATGTTTCAAAATACACTTTAAAATGATATTCAAGATATTATAGGGTCCATGAGATGGAACTATTTCAATCGGTCTTAATTCAAAATCACCACAAGAGTGTATAGTAATACATTAATATATTCTGTCAGGCATTGGTTTAGAGTTTTTCGCTTTTAGAGTTATGTGAGTCCGTAAGAAACATCTTAGATACAGTTCTTAAAGTAATTAAATTCTTTATTTGTTGAACTTTCTTGGAGTAGGGTACTGACATAAATAACATTATTAGTTGTGATAGCAAATATCTAATTACATCTTCATAACAAAAAGCATTTTATTTTATTGTAAAATAGTGCTTGGCACAAATGCTGCTATTTTTATTCTGATCGGGCGATCCACAAGCGAAACTCAGTCACTGATATTGACTGTTATGCTCAGGATTGTTTCTCTTCGGAATTGTCCATTAGGGAAGGCTAAAGAGCTTGAAACGCAGGGCTGGGAATCCGCTAGAAGGAAGCACTGAGTAGCTATAGTGTTTTTACAGCCTTTATTAATTTGCCTATAAATTCCAAAATATTTCACTAATCTATTTTACCTAACAGAAAGTTCATTTATTCTCCACTACCACTTGATCCTGATGTTGATATATATATATAGATTAAGATGAATATGGTACTTAAGTTGAGGCACCAGAATTTAGTACGGTATTTTCCATACAATTTCAAAGTTAGGTGATTAAAATCAAAATAAGCAGCAAGGATATCCCGAGGTAATGCAGTACGATCGTTTCATGCAACTACATTTAATTGAACAATGCAGTCATTACATCAATTTAAAATGTAGAACAATCTTCAGCTGCGCAATGACATAGAATTTAATTAAATTTGGACAAATGGACACATTAATATAATTATACTTAAAATCTCCAAGAAGTTAAGGAGATAGACAAAGAACATGCTGTCTCACTCCAGCATAGAAGTTACAATCTCCTTAACGGGAGGGTGTTATGGTTCAAGTTGAAACATCTGATGAACTTTGGATACCGTCTGACAACATCAGTTCTTCCTGGCTAAGGCTCCATTCTCTTTGGTGAATGGATAAAGCACCGCCTTATAGGTGTTATTAACACATACACACACACATATATATATACGCATATATATTTGCTTGTATATGTCTCTCTCTCTCTCTCTCTCTATATATATATATATATATATATATATATATATGTATAAGATGGACGCACGCGCCCATACATGTGTGTATCTATACACATTTATGCGTATGTATGAGTGTCTGTGTACAAATGCAGTACTCGCATACATATATCTACAACTCATGCCACTGTAAAACTTAATCAAAGGAGATAAAATAGTATTACTTTATACGGTAAACTTTAAATAATTAAAACGCTGGAATATGTTTAAAGCAAAGCAAAGAACCTAAAACATACTTTTTCGATTCAGTGATACGAATAACAAGATCAAAGTAAGGCGATATCTACATCATTAAATAAGCGATATGAAACCATCTGATTTCGAATAATAGTCAACGTGGAAGGTCTATTAATTATTTGATTGGAGCTTGTATTCAGAAGTGAATTTCAATTAACCCCAATAACATGATCAAAGCTTTTAGTTTATTTTCTGATTGAAAGAGAACAAATATCAAACAAATACCGAAGGATAACTAATATTTTATGCCAGCAAAATTTGTTCAACAAAATTTCGAAACTAAAACATGAATGAAAAATAGAGGAGTAGAGGAGTAGCTGTAATGCCAGGAGGAAAGGATGCTGCAGCCCGAAATCTTGTTGAACTAAGCAAAATAATCACAGAAAATATTCATCAGGATAATCACATTTTTCATTTTCAGAGAAATTTCGGTAAAAACTTAAGCCTCGCAACCTTGTTCCAAACCATTTCTTGTCGATTTGTACTTATTGCTAGATGGTTTGTATGAAGATTGTAAAATAAATTAAATGAAATAATGTAGAATTACGCTTATCGTGATCCCTAAGACTCACGAGGATAGAGTTTCATTCGGTTTTAATGGTGTATTAAGTAAATGAGATGATAACGATCCCCACCAGTGAACAAGAGGCCGGTTCGTTGCCAAGTTGAGTCCCTAAATATTTCTGGAACCCATTTAAAGCTAGGGTAATGTGAAATGAAGTGTTTTGCTCAGGAAAATAACTCACCTGAGAATTGAAACAGATCTTACGATAATGAGTTCAATATTCTAACCACGTGTTTATATGCCTTTTCGTGTTAAAAGAGAAGAATAGGATTCCGGCAAATTTTAAAACTTCATATAGAAACTGAAATAAAATGCAGAAATCGCATTATATACTCTAGAAGAATGTCAGAATTACCTTATGATTATGGATGATTTCAGCGTCGTTTGCGAAGCGATGATCCAGTGTGTTCATATTACTAATTTTGCAGTCACCCATTTCTTACATATAAAAATGGAAGCAGCTGAACGTCTATATTTTTAAAAATGTGACACTAAAAGACTGCGGCAGCTGACCTGTTTATACCAGATTCAAAATGACAATCATGACCACCGACACGAAACCACCGTAAAAAATAGATCTAGGGTGGTCACCACTAACATCCACACCAATGTCTTTTTATTTAATGTCAAAGGACACTGTTGGGGATTGAGAAAATTATGTAATATTCTCAAGAAAAAAGAGCAGAAAACGAACCCAGTAATATAGAAAATATAAGATGAGCCGGAGAGGTTGTGCATTGTAGCGAAAGATCAAACTTTCAAGAATATATCTCTCTTAATGAAACCCCCAAAAGATAAATGAAATACGAAATAAACGTTCGTTGTTTTTCTCCTTTGTTTTCGTTTTTTATCTGTTTATTTGAATTGACAATATATGTGTGTGTGTGTGTTTGTGTGTGTGTGCGTGTGAGGGTCTTCGACTAAGTCGATCATGGGATGATATATCAAACCACCTGATCTCGGCGAAGTCAGAAACTGGGGAAAATGGCTGCATAACCTTTTACAAAGCAAAAATTCTGGAAGTTGTGAACAATGTGGTCATCTTACAAGAAACAATAACAGTAAGCGGAGTCACTGTTGTTCATAGTAGCTCTTTTGCAAAAATACTTTAAGCTATTCAGACTAGATGTATAGGTGATAAAAATCCCCTGGAACATGATAAAAAAAAACATGCAACATGACTTAAATGCTATATACGAGTGAGTTGGGAAAAATGAAATACAATTTAGTGTTGAAAATTCAAGGGCCTCTTCTATCAGCACATAAAATTAACTGCCATGCACCCACGGTATGCTCGACTAGAAGGGACAGCTATCCCAGTTTTACTCGTAGTGCAAGGCCTTGGCATTAACATTATTAATGGTGCATTAACATTAACATTATTAATTAACATTATTAATGGTGCAGGTTTTCATGTGCAGATTAGCAATTGAATGGCAATAGAATATTGACGGCTAGCTAGATGCATTCTAAGAAATTTAAGATTAAGAGAGTAACAAACAATTATAGTCTACTAGAATCTAGACGGTTGAAGATTAATGTCTTCTAGTTTATAGAAGATATTTGTATTCAGCCATCTAGATTATAACTCCTAATTGTGGTCACTACATAGTGCAAGATTAATGGTAGAATTGGAAGCTTTCCAACGCTGCTACACGAAAATTGTCTCATTACATCAGATCATTTACTTGGTAAAGCCTGAAAAAGTTGAGTGAAGAAGGAAAATATGTAGTATTATGTGTGAAAGATCCTGGAAGAACCTGTCCCAGACTTCGGCATTGAAAATGATGCTAATTCATGAGCTGGGTGCTAGTACATAGTAGCAGATACCACCCTTGTTACCCAGATTTCGGACTTGATACTGCAATAGCTTAGGACTCAAAGGACCCCAGTTTTTCAATATCATGCCGAAAGACTTAAAATACTTAAGAGATCTACATGGTGTAGATATAGACGTCTTTAAAGCGTAACTGGACATTCTAATGTCTAGAATTGCAGTTAATCCTACCTCAGTGCAAGAAACACAACTAAGGGTGACAAGTTCGAACATCAACTGCTGATTAAAGAAAGATAATCAGTAAAAGCAAACCAACACCAATGACAATACATCAGAATGGCCAGAGCTTACGGGTTGAAGGAAGAAAAACATTAAAGACAAATATAAAAATACATATTCCACACACACACACGCACATACATACATACATACATACATACATACATACATACATACATACATACATACAAATATATATATATATATATAATATATATATATATATATATATATATATAAGAGGTTATAAGAGGTAATGGTGTCGGTGACATCCAAAGTTGTCAGGTAATGCTGAATAAGTGCTATGAATAGACCATAGTTAAGTTCCAGGTTCGGTGATTATACGAATAAGGGGTCCAACTTAGGTCATATATCAGCGTGTGCATATAAAATGTTTTTTCGTAATGAGATAACAAACCAAGTATATATATATCAACACACACATTCATACACACACGCTCAATTGTAAATAGAAAAGAAGTGCTTTTGAGAGAACGTTTTTAAATATGTGCATATATGTATGATGTATAATATATATACATATATAGAGATATATAGAGAGAGAGGGGAACAGGGAAGCGAGAGAGGGAGCGAAAATTCAGTTTTCTGTGGTTCATTAATTGAAAATTCGTCACAATCTTTCACTAAATTATATTTTAAAATAGAAACTGCACAGTGACTCGGGCACGTTTCTCATATGTATATATATATATATATATATATATATATATATATATATATATATATATATATATTATATATATATATATATATATATATATATATATATATATATATAATATATATATATATATATTATATATATATATATATATATGTCCCTTTAAATCTATCGTCATTAAAAGTACATTTGTTACAGATAATTTAAAAGGTAATGAAATTGACTAAATACAGATTCACAATTACAGAAATACATTGTAGCATATTTTGAATTTGTTTTTTTTTACAACGTCCGTTAACACAAATATTTATTCGAAATTAAAATGTATTTCTTTGCTTCTTTCTATGGCTTTACGGTTAAGAGTAACAAACTAAAACAAACCAAAACGAAAAAGAGGAGTACGAAAATAAATTGATGATGATGATGTGATAAATAATATGCATGATAAAAATATGATAAATAATACTAAAATATCACTAATGCCGGTTCAGTTAAAGATTAAATAACACGTCAAATGGACAAGCATTTAGGGCTTAAGATACGTGTACAAGGGTCACTGAAAAGTTCCTGGTTTTAAGTGTATCGCGAAAGGCGTGGGTGAAAGCCCAACCTTCTGAGTTCTTGTATAGGGTTTAGAAAAAAACTGAAGGACCGTTGCAATGAGAGCGTGAATCTGAGAGATATTATGACGAATAAAATCATAATTAACTGATCCTCCTGTATTTCCAAAGGCAGGAACTTATGAGCACTCTTTCGTAGCATTTAAGGTAGTGGATCATGGCACACAGAAAACCTCATAGAGTAGCTTTTAATAAAAGGGATTAAGGAAACAGGTTATTTCTTACTGACTTTAATTTATCAGATGATAATATTTAAATCAATTTGACAAAATTAATGTATAGATATAAGTTAGTGCTCTTAAGACTTTAGAGAGGAACAAGTATGCCACTAATAATTCTGTCTAATTTTGGCACAGGGGAATTAATTTTGAGGTGAGGGAAGCAGGTAGATTTATTTGACCACAGTGCTCAAATGCTACGTAATTTATTGACCCCGAAAGAATCAAAGGCAAAGCGAAACTCGGCGTAGGAGTGGCTGTGTGGTAAGTAGCTTCATTGCCAACCACATGGTTCCGGGTTCAGTCCCACTGCGTGGCACCGTGGGCAAGTGTTTTCTACCGAAGCCTCGAGACGACCAAAGCCTTGTGAGTGAATTTGGTAGACAGAAACTGAAAGAAGCCCGTCGTATATATGCATATATATGTGTATGTATGTGCGTGCATATGTTTGAGTGTCTGTGTTTGTCCCCTCAACATCGCTTGATAACTGATGCTGGTGTGTTTACGTCCCCGTAACTTAGTGGTTCGGCAAAAGAAACCGATAGAATAAGTACTAGGCTTACAAAGAATAATTCCTGGGGTCAATCCGCTCGACTAAAAGCGGTGTTCCAGCATGGCCACAGTAAAATGACTGAAACAAGTAAAAGAGTAAGAGTATCTATTATGACTCAATAACCATATTGACTATAAACATAAGCATCTAACAATAATAATTAGCATAGGTCTTGTGAAGTAATTAATATTTTTAAAATGCATACAACGATTATTGAGAGAAACCAAAGTAAGATTTTCACATTTGTTTAAAGTACTGTTAGTTTTACTGAAGCATGTCATTGCTCTTTCTTTTCAAACCGTATGTTCAAGACGAGTTCTATTCGAAATGTCAATTATTCTGTACGTAAATACTAAGGACGTTTTCTCTTTCTCTCGATTCCTAAAATACCAAAGTTATATGAAGATAAAAGATGAATAAGAAAACATTCCGTTAATTGTATCTTTGATATTAATAAAATGTCACTCATTATAATATCAGGTCATCACATAAGTTCTGTCCGAATTTTGAATAAAGAAAACAAGTGATCAAATGTTGAAATTTAATCATCAATGTACTTTCTCTGATTATCTGTGACTTACTTCTATCTATTTACAAGATTTTTAATCCCATCAATGATGTATAATATATATATATAACTCTCGGTTTCAAAGCGAAGAACTCTCAAATGTCAGTTTCGACCTCCTCCTGGCTTGCGAAAGTTATGTCTCCCAAATGATTCTGTAAACTACAAAACAAATGGTAGTCTTGAAGGAGCAAGGTCGGGAGAATAAGGTGGATGAGAACTTTTTCCCAACCAATCTCTTCGATCTCCTGTGATGTGATCTTTGCAGTGTGGGGTCGCGCATCGTCCTGATGAAACATCGCTCCTTTTCGATTGACTAAGGCGATCTTTTTTGTTTCAAAGCTTGGCTCAAACGGTCTAATTGCTGACAATAGACTTGAGCATTGATTGTTGCATTAGGTGGTAACAATTCAAAGTGAATTACTCCTTTGCAATCTCACCAAATAGCGAGAAGAACCTTTTCCTATGAAGTTCCCTTCTCGGTTGTCGTTGAACCTTTTCCCTTTTACCAAGCCACTGTTTACGATGTTTAACATTTCGATAGCAGATCCAGGTTTCGTCACCAGCCACAGGTCTACCCAAAAAGGGTGAAATGAGTTCACGAGAATGGAGAGAAGAGCAGATGTCAACTCGGGATTTGCGGTTGCTTTCGGTCAATTCATGGGGCACCCATTTTCCAAGTTTAGGAACCTTTCCAAGTTGTTGAAGATGACGATGTATGGTTTGAACTAAGCTTTATTGCCAATTCTTCAACTGATAATGCAGGATTTTCTTCAAGTAATGCCCCAAGGAGCTTATAATCAAACTCAACTGGACGTCTTGTTCGATCTTCAGCTTCAAGGCTGAAATCTCCACTTTTGAATTTTACAAACCATCTTCTGCAAGTTCTTTCATTCAAGCATTCCTTCCTATAAACTGAGTGTATGTTTCGAGTTGCTTCGGCTGCAGAGTTTCCTTTTTTGTACTCCTAAAGCATTATGTGCCTCAAATGCTCTTTGGATACTTCCATGTTAGAAAGAGTTTAAATCAAAGAAATTTTAATTGTATTATTCTGTAAAATAATATTTATTAGTTTAAATGTACACAAATGCATAAAAATAATTTTAATTCCATTAGGCATTCTAAAATACCATTAAATTTTATTTAACTTTAAAAAAGGTAAAATCGGACAGAACTTATGGGATGACCTGGTATATCTGATCCTCAATTTACAGGTTCAATTATGCTAAAGGTTCTTAAAAAAGACAAAATAGTGAAATACATGATTAGCTTCAACTAGAAATTGTAAGAACTTCGTAATAGATCAAATAAACTGTGAACTCTTTCTGTCTTTTTCGCATTCCTTGATTACAAATTCAAATTTCTGATCCTGCCTCCTGCTGTATGGAGATAGTTAACTCCCTCGTATGAACAACTTTATATCTAGAGGATGGCTCAAAGTTTTCTTGAAACATAACGTCAATGGAAATGGTTGTTGTAGATGTTATTGCTGGCATTCTTACCTATAAATCATAAAAGGGACTCTCATAACCATATACAGTTTCGAAACATCCGCTGAAGACTTCATAAGCTTGTTTTATGTTTATCTAGATTACTGGTTCTCAACCACGGCCCTTGTGGGTCCATATAAGATTTTGGGGGTTCACACAACAAAATAGTAAATTGCAGAGCCACAAATATTGGGGCATTTAGAATACAATAGTATTCTAAAGGCCCTAGAAAACAATTGCTTCAGGTGTATGTATTGGTATGTATTGCAAGAAACCACTTGATTTCTTTCTTTATCGTTTTACATAGTTCAACTTAAGCAAGAGAAAAGTAATAGGGATTTTGAAAGAAGTTTCTATAAAACTAGTGTTTAGATATCGAATGGCAATGGGGATCCGCCAAAATAAAATATAAATCAAAGGGGTCCATAGATAAAAAAAAATGGTTGACCTAGTCTACGTAGTAATTGTATTCCTGTTAAATCTACGTCTATAAAACCATTCAACTTTGTACTTCTAGGTCAGGAAACATTAGTCAATTGCTAATAATAAATATTGATTTCAAATTTTGGCACAAGGCCAGAAATTCCGGTGGTGGGAGTACCTCGATTACATCGACCCAAGTATTCAAATGGTACTTATTTTATCAACAACGAAAAGATGGAAGACAAAGTCAATCCCGATGGAATTTGAACTCAGAACGCGAAGACGAACGAAATGCCGCTAAGCAAGTTGCCCAACGCGCTAAAGATTTCGCTGGCTCGCTGCCTTATCTAATTATAAATATTACAATTATAAGGATGAAGCAGTTTGTGTGGTTCCTACTTTCAAGTGTTTGAACTAATCAGGTGAAAACTATGTTAGCTATTTAAGTAATATTGTGTAAGAAATTGAAAGCAAAGAATGTACGTACAAATCACAGGTCGCACCCGTTCTCTTTTGTTATATGACTTCATTAGAATGATTTCTCGCTGAGATACACAAAACAACTGATTTGTAGAGAGAAAAGAACATCATTATAAAGTATTCAAGAGTATTAAAGAGAATTAAATCTATTGGTAATTGACCCAGCACAGCGCAAGTGATAGGAAACAAAGTAAAGAATCCATTACATCAGTTAGCTGACAATCATATTCTTATGGTAAGAGCATCATTTTAAACAAAACGACTTGCTTGTTTTGTTTCAAATATCCGGCCACTTCTGGCTTACAAAGCATAAAACGGCAAAATATTGGTATTTCCGTTTCCGTTGCACCAATGAGCCGCGTGTTTTATGAACGCATTGCATTCGTAAAAGGGAGTAGTTGTTTGCCTGTACCGGACACAACAACGACTAAAACATTTGTGTTCGAATCTAGAAGGATGTATCATGAATACACATACAAATCATCGTTTCAGATATCGTTGTTCCCATTGCAAGTAAAGATTTTTATCGGTTGACAGATATCAGCACTGATCAGAAAATTTGTTTGTTCGCAGGAATTAAAAACACAGACACTGAATTTTGAGGTTCAAAAGTCCTTGTACATCTGACGTAATGCAACATGTGGAGACATTGATATCCCAAATTCGTTCGTTTAGACTAGTGAGCCGAATGTGTTATAAATATATTATCCTGATAAAAGGGAAACGTTACTCTCCTGTGACGTACACAACAACGACAATCATATTTGCGTTCGTATCTGCCAGAACGTATTAAGAAAAAACATACAGATCATCGTTTCATTTTAATATTAGCTTCGAATGAAGCATACAAGACATATCAGCAGCATTGATTTACAGTAACCAATTCCTATGAAAAATAAAATAGTTTTAAAAAATCAACAAATAGATGTAGCATATTTCAACATTTTTATGATCCAGAATTGAAATTTACCTAAAAACAGAACATATTTGACTATCAGAAAACTAGACAATATTGCACTAAATAAAAATAATCGCATAATTTCATGAATTTATATGATTTTCACAAGAGAAACGTTACTGCATTTCTATGATATTATATATTAAAAAAGAGAATAACTTATTGCAGGACAAAATTTTATGCAACTAAAATTTGAGTGTAGATAAATTTGTTTTTTGACTTGATAGAACGACAACTATGCTGCGCTATTTTGTAAGAATATTAGCAATGTAAGAGCAGCAGAGAGACAGGTTTAACTGTGGGTTGAGCCAATTCTCAATCTCATATCGTTCAGAAGGACATGCCACAGGTGGGGGAAATGCGAAAAGGATATATATAGTAAAGGCGCAGGGATGGGTTTGTGGTTAAGAAGTTAGTTTTGCAATTATGTGCTTTAGAGTTCAGTCATATTGCGCGTCATTTTGGGCAACTGATCGGATATCTTAAGCCATCAGACTGAAATTGGTAGACAGAAACTGTGTGGAGGCTCGTGATATGCATATATATATATATATATATATATATATATATACACACATTCTATAATTATAAGCATAATTCTAATTAGGGTTCAGAAAAATTTGCTTCACTACATACCGAAATTTAGAAATAGCAGTTAAATACTATTCCACTACCATAAGATATCTCCCGGATAGCAATACTGCCAACTCATGCAGGTAAACAGAAAAATAACGAATCCATCCGGCTTTGATAAACTATATACGCGTTTCTGGATTAAAGACATGTAAAATTTAATTTTCACTCACTTATTTCCATTTTCAGTATAGTATTTCAATTATAAATCTGAGAGTACTAATAATTAAATATGCATTTGACCAAGAACCATCGCACAGCTAATATCCCAAAACAAGTACTTCTGAATTTATACAGACACTCACGTGTGCTACGAGTAATCCCGCAGAAACTGCAGCTTACTATCAGGGAGTGAATTATATTATCAATAATAATAAAGGGTAAAATTAATTAATCAATTAATAATTATTAATTTTACCAAGTAGTTCAGTATGTTAAAAGAACCATTATCGGTAACCTTATACAAAGGTATGTTATATATATATATATATATATATATATATATATAAAAGAAAAAGGTCATGAATGACCATGGGATTGCACTTAGAAAGTTACCCTCCTAGACACAAGTCCGGGCAAGGTTGTTTATGGAAGACCAGCAGTCGCCCATGCATACCAGCCTCCCCTCTCCACGCCACCAGTGTTATCCAAGGGAAAGACGAAGGTCGATACAGCTTGGCACCAGTGCCGTCGCAACTCATTTCTACAGCTGAGTGAACTGGAGCAACGTGAAATAAAGTGCCTTGCTCAAGAACACAACACGCAGCCCGGTCCGGGATTCGAGCTCACAACCTCACGATCGTAAGCTCGACGCTCTAACCACTGAGCCATATATATATATATATATATATACATATATACATATTATTGATTATATATTATATATATTGATAATAATAATGATAATAATAATAATAATAATAATAATAATAATAATAGTAATAAAGCAAACGAAGAAAAAAAACAATTCCTTCAAAGAGATTTAAAACATTCAATTCACTGGCGCAGCAGTTGAATACCAAAGAAAAAGAGGTGTAAATACAAATACAAATATTAAATTAATATAGAGAAATACAATTGACAAACTAACAATTTATTTTCATTATAATGTAATATAATATTGTATAAAAAATATAATATAATACAGCATAACAAATTAAAAACACGCACCATATAATGCCAACAATTTATTTCAACTTATATACATTAGTTGATTTATAAACAATTCCTGTCTATGTCTACAAATCTCTTCAGGGCTTTGGTTCAAAAGACAGACGAAATTCCATGTAAAGGACTGTCAAATTGCAAAATACGCATGTCTATGAGCGTGAGCGTTAAAATTCAATTACATAAAAGAGTACAATAAAAGAGCAACAAAATTCAAATGGATAAAATAATTAAGTAAATAATATTTGCAACGGACATAAATTTTTATGTATATCTCCAATAATATCAATCGAAATGTATTTAAATTGAAAATAATCACTGGCCATTTTAATAATATATAATATTATATAAATAAAAAGATTATCAGAATTTTACAGACGGAAATAAAATATGCTAATCCAAAATTTTTATTCTATCAATACATATGCGTATACACGTTCAAATATGGATGATTGCTCAAGAAAAAAATTATATAATATAATGATATAATTGTATAATATAATGATAATATATAATAAATACTCACATTTATTTATTGTTATGATATGAATAATATTCTAAGTAACCACCAAGTAAAATATCCCAATTTACTTAGTTTATCAGAGGAAAATACTCCGTAAATAAAATAAACAAAAACAGAGAGCTAGGCTAATTATAGACTATATTTCTCAGATAAAGATAAAATAAAAAAATTAACTATAAATAGTGTACCATGTTATTATATATATATATATATATATATATATATATATATATATAGTGAGAATTTACAAAAAAGCAAAAGACGAAGACGGGTGTGTAAACAACAAACAGATGTATTAGTATAACGCTCGGGAAGTGAGAAAGTCTTTTATGTTTCGAGCCTACGCTCTTCGACAGACAGGAACACAGAAATAAACAGGGTGAGAAAATAGAAAAAGGTTCAGTGGCTAGCGATCTTTCATGGTGAATGCCTGACAGAGAGTTCACACAGGGGAGCTAAGAAGAAGGGGAGAATGAATATATGTGTGTACCGTGCGCGTGTGGGGATGTCTGTGCTTGTCTCCACAAAGCTAGAAAACAGGTGTTGGTTATGTTCCCGTAACTTAGCTGTTATATAATAAGTACCAGACTTAAAAAGAAGAATATGAAGAAATACAGGTGGTGATTTGTTCTACTAACCTCTTCAAGGCAGTGACCCAGCATGGCCGCAGTCTATTAACTGAAAGAAACAAAAGAGCTGAATGTGATATGGAGAAATGAGCTTTCTAAAAGTAGTTTTGAAATTGTTATATTAGTTGTTATAGTTGTAGACATTGTATTATATTTCCCCTACGCGACTTACAACTCAAGCCAATACTGTTATTCCGTAATCACTATAGACTATTTCTTCTCCTCACTCGGAAGTTCATTATCGTGAACTATTGATCACGACCAGCAAACATGGTTACTTTCAAGAGGTTATGGTAATACAATACAGATATATTTATCTATACTTATTCCGATTTTCAGCCAATTATTAAACATGAATATTTTCCAGTCTATTTTTGAACTAAAGTATCAATGAGGTTTAACTTTTAAACGTTTTGTACAAGAGAGAAGACGAACTTGGATTATTTTACAGTAACTTAAGCTACAATTAACTTGTTATTTTCTTCTGCCAAAATATCTCACAATAATAAAAAAAAAGATTTTCTAAACTAAAACGTGTCCCAGTGCTATGGCGTTTATCCAATATTTAGATGTGTTAACCACGTGATATATACAACGTAATTATCTTTAAACAGGCAGACAATGAGAACTATCTGAAGCGTAGTTATTGCTAGTTGAAAATTATATTTCAGATTTTCTTCACCAACGAGGTGAACTTAACACTGTAAGTTAGTAAAATATTTCAATTGCCAAACAGAAAATCAGTTACTATTATCTCCGTGTTGTATATTGTCTACTACGAAGCGATTTCTAAACAAAGCATAAAAGATCTATGTCATGTTTAATTCAATAGCTATTATCTTTGGCCTCTTCTTCACATTATTATTGCAGAAATACAAGAATGTCATATTGAGAGTAATAGCTTAAATGTTCTTAGTATAACTACTTTGCTAAATCTATACACACAACTATATTAACAACTGTATACACACAAATACACATAAATGCACACAGACATATGTAATTTACTTAACACGTCCAGGTAATTTTCGAAAACATTAGAGTTGGTGATGAATGGGTTACTATAAATGCTGCTCGCTTCCTCATTGATCATGTTAACGCCATCAACATTCTATTATCACAATTATAACGAATCAACGAAGGGTAATCTAGGTGGCACAGGCATGGCTGTGTGGTTAAGACGTTCACTTTGTAACCATGTGATTTCGGGTGCAATCCCCATGTACGGCACATCGGACAAGTGTCTTCTACTATTGCCCCGGGCCGCTCAATGCTTTGTTAGTAAATCTGAGAGATGGAAAGTGTGTTGAAGTTTTTCACACACACACACACACACACATACACATATATACATGTTTAAGAATGTGTTCCTTTATGTTTCGTATTTCTTTATTGCCCATAAGGGGCTAAACACAGGGGACAAGCAAGGACAGACACACGGATTAAGTCGATTATATCGACCCCAGTGCATAACTGGTACTTATTTAATCGACCGCGAAAGGATGAAAGGCAAAGTAGACCTCGGCGGAATTTGAACTCAGAATTGACTGGATCTCTTACTGAACTACTTCATTAGCGTGAACATTGTTTATGAATGTTCAATGTTCAATGGACACGAGCACACTCAACGTAATTCTCAAGTACAATCAACATATGACACGTTTGGGATTTTAAATTACAGATACGAGCCATTTGAAGCGCTTCCACAGAGTGTCTATTAACTAAATTTGACACTCAATACACCAATAAAAACATAAATCTAATGTGTAACGGATGACATAAATGATAATCAACGGACACATTTTATAATAAAATACTCAACGAATCTGCTGTTTACAGAAGTGAAAATAATCTTATACTGCTTACACTGGTATAATGTTACCTCGTTGTGACTTTTCTATTAATTTTTCCATAGACTGATGAACCTTCCAGTGTAGTAACCTCTGTTAAGACATATAAACATGGTGTCCGTTTCTTTCCCAAGTGCATCGATTCTTTAGTGAGAAAATATGTTAGTCATAATACCTTTTATTCCAATGATTTTTTCCTCGAACCGTTGTTGTCTGGAACTCATCACAATTATCTTGTTTTTCTCTAGTACATGATATTCAGTCACTTAAACTTTTGAATATTTTAAGCATCTTCTTTTCATTCTTGGCTGTCCATTTCTCTACCATGGCCTCAAATATTCTTAGGGACACAATCATAATAAACATCCCCGAAAGGAAACATTATATCTTGCACTTATATATCTGGAATTGTACCTTGAGTTTCATAGAAGTCTAACGAAAGAAGTTTCATTCATAAATCACTTAACTAATGTTTCGTTACTAGTAATGTCTTTAAGATATCCCACCCAACACGCAACTTATTAAAATGTTTAATCTTCTTACAAAACTGGAGATGATTTTGAGTGTCTTTCAGTGATTTCATTGGTTTCTTTTGCAACTATATTGAAGTTTTTCTGCAATCAAAATCTTACTCTTTTAGTCTTGCATCTTTCAATTACTGGCACCTATGACAGTATGGCATTGCTAAAGATTACGAACGATCAATTTGAAGACGAAGACAATCAATTTGAAGATCTGTTTATCGGAAGATGTCGGCCTAAGCTGTCAGATTCCTTTCTTTCTTCGTCTGATGAAATAAAGACAATGTTTTCTGAGCAGCATCATCAGCTATATTTAGATAAGTTGATATCTTCTGAAGATGACTCCAATGCAACATAATGCAACAATTTTAGCTCATTATTTTATGACAATTTCATAAATACTGAAGCACTAATCTTGCAGTATCAAAAATATCAAATACAAGATGAAATCTTTTTTAAATACGCCATTATTTTCAAAGTACGTGATGTTACTTGCAAATATCTATACGATCTTTAGGTTTTATCTTTACACCAAAACATTTAGGAATAAAAAAAAAAGGTCTAACGACAACCGTGCACTGGGTTCTCCGTACAACCTGGAAGCAATATTAAAAATTCAAGCTGCTTCATCTGATGCAGGCATTCCTGCACAAATATCAAATTAAGGAATAGAAAAGGTAATGAAAAAAAGGAAAATTCTTAAAACTCCCAACTGTATAGCTACTGCAGTGATGTAGTACTAAAAGCTAGCTTGAATGGTTAATATGTTACACTCCATATTCAAAAGAATATAGAAAACAGAAAAGAAACTAAACGCAGCTTGCTAACCAACCACATGGTTCCGGGTTCAGTCCCTCTGCGTGGCACCTTGGGTAAGTGTCTTCTACTAAATCCAAAGCCTTGTGGGTGGATTTGGTAGACGGAAACTGAAAGAAGCCCGTCGTATATATGTATATGTATATATATATGTGTGTGTTTGTGTGTCTGTATTTGTCCCCCCCCACCCAAATCGCTTGACAACCGATGTTGGTGTTTTCACGTCCCCGTAACTTAGCGGTTCGGCAAAAGTGACCGATAAAATAAGTACTAGGCTTACAAAGAATAAGTCCTTGTGTCGATTTGTGTGTGTGTGTGTGTGTGTGTATACTTGTCGGAATAAATTTAGAGCATTGATTGTATGGACATATTCAGTGTCAGCCTCAACTTACGACGCCAAACATTATCACTTGATACTAACACACGGACGTAGTGGGGAACCTACAAAAATTTCTAAGACTATGTATATGATTACATATTATAATTTATTATTTGCTCTGGGTATCAAGTATTTTTTCCACTTTGATAACCGCTATTTAAACATTTAGACGCAACATGTAATGCAAATTGTGTGTGAAAATACATGGCAGGAACAATAAGATTGTGCCATCTATCAAAGAAAAGAACGCAGTGTATGAGTCTGAAGTACACATCAAGTCACATCTGGTTGTATGACACTAAATGGATTGGAGGACATGAAAAGATGACTTACACTAAGGCACGACCTGGAACAGGTGAGATATCAATCATTTTGTGGAGTTAGTGTACGAAGTCAGTGTAAAATATATTTTTCCAATCGCATCATACGCATCGGAAACCTGGGAGCTAAACTCTGAAGATATACACAGATTAGGATTCTAAATGCTGTGATTACGGAGTACAATTAAGTATAATCATAATAATTTGGATAATTATACTAAATATAATTTAGAAAGTGGCGTAGTTTCCCTAAGAAAAGCTAAAATGGCATACATAATTAACGAGTTAATCTGAAGAAACTTAGATGGTTGAACTATGTATTATGAAGACCAGCAAATAACTTCGCAGTGCAGGCATTCTATCGTGACTTCCCAAACCTAAGAGGACATGGAAGACAACAGAAAAAATGGGCTTCTCAGATTCTTGAAGAAACAGGTCTACAGATCGGAGTGGGTGATGATGGTTCAGTTTGAGGGACATAGGTCAGGGGTGGACTGTGCATAGAATTTAAAGTAAATGATAATGATAAAAATATGGAATTCCCTATCTTTATTCAAACCGGCTCTAATAATACATACATACATACATACATACATACATACATACATATATACATACATACATACATACATACATATATACATATATATATATATATATATATATATATATATATATATATATATATATATATATATATATATGCTAGAAGTAGATCACATACGATCTAACTACAAAGAAAGAATGTTCTCCAGAGAAAATTCAGCGAACACCAGAACATAGGATTAATCAAGGATTAATCGTATACCGGTTTCGTCTATTACCGAATAAATTACTTACGTAATCTTTCGTCCGTAGATTCATCAGTACGATCGTTCCCAAAACAATATAATTTGTAAAACTAACCACTAGTTTTCTGTATAAAACCAGACACGTGCTTAGTTCTACCGATTACATTGGGGTTAATTTCAAATGTCTGAGTTCTGGCGCGCTAAATTCCGGAAACAATTCTGTAGTAAATAATTTACTGCAGTTAATGTTGCCTATTAGAGAACATAATCATTTTAACATTTAAATAATGAGGGAGATAAATTGAATATTAATTTAATTAATATCAATTTAAAACCAGTAGCCTAGCATATAAAAATCTGAAAAAACCAGAGAAAATTCCAATACATGTGTATATTTAGAACTAAAAAACCACTATGTGGACAGCCATATGCAAGAAGTAGATCACATACGATCTAACTGCAAAGAAAGTATGTTCTCCAGAGAAAATCCAGCGAACGCCAGAACATAGGCGGGCAAGACTGATGCAAATTTCAGTGGCACTGAACCCGGAAGCATGTGCTTCGGAAGCAAGCTTCTTACCACACAGCCACCCCTGCGCCTCTGTTTATAAGTCTATATATATATATATTTTAAGTGGTTTATAAACACCTCCCACTCTGCAATTGTTTTTGTTTTGGTATATATATACTTAGGGATATAACGTGTGATATGTAATCGTATGCGTATAACATGTTGTTATATATATATATATGTATATATATATATATATATATATATATATATATATATATATATATATCATAAGGTAGAATGAGGTATTTTTATCTATTGGCTGAAACAGCTGTAAGTTATTTTCCCAATTTATATTCATGTTTTTATAATAATTACTGGTATATTTTATATATTACTATATTTTATATCTTATATGTAAAGAATATGTTATATGTATGTATATTATTGTAATTATCAGTTTAGTAAAGAGATAAATAAGTTAACATAATATAATGTACATACATACATACATATATTTATGAATATATATATATATTTATATATATATATGTATATATATATATATATATATATATATGTATATATATATATATGTGTGTGTGTCTATATATCATTAATATTTTGTATAGACCTGTATATAACATATTAATGTACATATTTATAACATTAATATACCCATTCATCTATCTATGTACGCGCATACATGCTTCTATATGTTTACATGTATGTGTATATGTAGATATATACATATAGACATACATACATATAAATATGCGTATATATATATATGCATATAAATATATACATACATACATATATACATACATACATACATACATACATACATACATACATACATACATACATTCATACATACATACATACATACATACACAGATACATATATACGTATATATATGTATATGTATGATGTCATTCCATTTCAAAGCTGACACCAATTAATTATTGAATGTTGACAAAAGTTCAATAGAATGATGTCTACGAAGAGTTGTGAGGAAAATAATAAATGGATTTTTTTATGATCGCTGATTATATTAGATGGCAGCTGCAAATATTAAACTTCTGAATGATACGAAACGAATTATAACACAATTATACTAGTTTGCAAACTGATGCTCTTATACAAACACACACAAACAGAGATTCATATACGTAGGTACATATGTACATATGTGTATATTTGGTTTATTTACATATGTATTTATTTACGCATGCCTTCCTCTTCTTCAATACTTGGGAGTTCGCTTGACATCTCCTGGACAATCTCCATCTGTGTATATATAGGTATACATGTGTTTGTGTGTCTGTGTGTGCGGTGGGTCGTTGTATATGTATGTACGCATTCCGTATGTCGCCTTGACCGACCAGGCTATCAGATGTTGCTACAAATCGCTGGTCACAATGCGTTTCGCATTGTTTTAGCCTTCAAATGACGCTACCCCGCTGGCTAAGCGGGCAGGCCAACAGAAGAAAGAGTGAGAGAAAGTTGTGGCGAAAGAGTACAGCAGGGATCGCCACCTGCCGAAGTCTCGTGGAGCTTTAGGTGTTTTCGTTCAATATATATAAACACTCACAACGCCCGGTCTAGGAATCGAAACCGCGATCCTATACATATATTCTATTGTTTCTGGGGAGAGCCATTTAACACACTCACTGGTAAAATTTCCCCTTATTTCTTATTTCTACTTTCCTAAAATTTTCGTTGTATGTATATTCATATGTATATATGTATATATTATATATATATATATATATATATATATATATATATATACATGTACATACATACATACATACATACATACATCATACATACATACATACATGCATGCATACATACATACATACATACATACATACATACATGCATGCATGCATACATACACTCATACATACATACATACATACATACATACATACATACATACATACATGAGGAAGATAGATAGGCGCAGATGCAAATACGTACGTACAGATATGCAGATGTAAAAGGTCGAATATATTGTGTTTTGAAGGAGCTTAGTTCGCAAATGTTCACTTTTCTTGTTTTACAAGTAAACGAAACACATTTTACTCATCAACTTCGCGTCATTCATAACGGATTTTTAAAAATATATTTTCGTCGACGTGATATTTTGCTCAAATGTTCATGGTTTTATTCGATAACAACAGCACCACCAATAATGATATCTATATTTGTAGACTTGTAGGATATCATAGATTTGACTTTTCCTCTCATTTCATCTGGTCTTCGTAATTAGACCAAGATGTAATACAGGGCTATGCAAAATTTTTGTGGAGCTCATTCTATCGGCTATATTAAGTGGATAAAAATATAGTGAAACGAATATAACGCAAAATTAAGCGATTTGTAGCTAAATATCTGCAGTGATATGCATTTTTTGTTCTCGAAAAATGGTGTCTGTTACACATACAAATGAAAATATCGGACTCCTGTAACGCTTGACTACCAGCTAACAACTAGGAGACCGCCAAGAATGCAAACAAACTGACGTGGTCCTCACAACTCTATCGGTTAGGTATCTCCGTAATCTCCTCCGATAGAAACGACAATGGAATTTATATATATTTAGAAAACATTATACGACCGCAATTTGTAGATGATTTACGTAGCTCCACTGTATTCTTGTTAATGATAGATATCGTTTGATGAAAGTGGCAAAAGTTGAAAAAAAATAAAATAAAGATAAAATAACCCTCCTCATGGTAAAAAGTTATTGATAATATCCCTGAAAACTGTATAGAAAGGCTTGACGCTT
>NC_043008.1:58418322-58428322 GCF_006345805.1 Octopus sinensis
TAGTATATAATATATATATATATATATATATATATCTATATATATACATATATACGAATATATATATATATATACATATATATATGTGTATATATATATATATATATATATATATATACACATATACATACATATATATATATAGATATATATATATATATATATATATATATATGTATATATATATATATATATATATATATATATGTATATATATATATATATATATATATATATATATATATATATATATACGAATATATATATATTCGTAGGAATGGCTGTGTGGTAAGTTGCTTGCTTACGGGCCACATGGTTCCGGGTTCAGTCCCACTGCGTGGCACCTTGGGCAAGTGCCTTCTACTTTAGCCTCGGGCCGACCAAAACCTCGTGAGTGGATTTGGTAGACGGAAACTGAAAGAAGCCCGTCGTATATATGTATATATGTATGCGTGTGTATATATGTTTGTGTATCTGTGTTTTTCCCCCCAACATCGCTTGACAGCCGATGCTGACGTGTTTACGTCCCCGTAACTTAGCGGTTCGGTAAAAGGAGCCCGATAGTATAAGTACTAGGCTTACAATGAATAAGTCCTGGGGGTCGAGTTGCTCGACTAAACGCGGTGCTACAGCTTGGCCGCAGTCAAATGATTGAAACAAGTAAAAGAGTAAAGGGATATGTTTGCGAGTTTATATTTATAGTATGGAAGCACTCCGTCGGTTACGACGATGAGGGTTCCGGTTGATCCGAATCAACGGAACAGCCTGCTTGTGAAATTAACGTGTAAGTGGCTGAGCACTCCACAGACACGTGCACCCTTAACGTAGGTCTTGGAGATATTCAGCGTGACACAAGGCCGGCCCCTTGAAATACACATACAACAGAAACAGGAAGTAAGAGTGAGAGAAGGTTGTGGTGAAAGAGTACAGCAGGGATCACCACCATCCCCTGCCGGAGCCTCGTGGAGCTTTCTTAGGTGTTTTCGCTCAATAAACACTCACAACGCCCGGTCTGGGAATCGAAACCGCGATACTATGACCGCGAGTCCGCTGCCCTAACCACTGGGCCATTGCGCCTCCACATTTATAGTATATAGCATACATATTTACATAATATATTCATATATACAACATACACACGTATATATATATATATATATATATATATATGTCCATATACATATGCAGATATACATATATACGCACATATTTATGTGTGCGTATGCATATATACTATGCATGCATACATGCGTGTAGGCTGTATGTGTATATAAATGCTGATACATATGTACTGGTGTGCATATATATCTGTATAGGTGTGTGTATTTTATATATGAAAATACATTAGCATAATGCTGGTGTTTTGTATCTAAACACACCACGAATCAAGCAGTGCTTCTAGTTTTACGTAAACAGAAATTAATACATGGAAAGCAAATTTAACTGATATTAAATCTAAATAACATATTATACTGAGGTAAATAATTATACAGCAGATTGTCATAGATAATTAATTAATAATTAATAATAGATAATGTTGGTTTCCTGATACAATTATTAATTAGTTATCTATGTATAATTATCAATTAACTTACATAGATTTAACATTTTTCCTTATTGATATGAAGCCACTGTTTACGTTCACAATTTGAAATTGTAAAAAAACGTGTCAGATATTTGATAATGATTCACAGAAGTGCAAATTCATTGCCATGTTGTATATGATAGGTAGGCATAGCCAGGATTTGAAGCAAGATGGTTATCAGTTATTAATACAGACGCGCCATTAGCCATTTCAGTTGCAGATGACACTGAATTAAAATAACTGCTAGATAACATATACATATATAGGCGCAGGAGTGGCTGTGTGGTAAGTAGCTTGTTTACCGACCACATGGTTCCGGGTTCAGTCCCACTGCGTGGCACCTTGGGCAAATGTCTTCTAACTATAGCCTCAGGCCGTCCTAAGCCTTGTGAGTGGGTTTGGTAGACGGAAACTGAAAGAAGCCTGTCGTATATATATAATATATTATATATATATATATATAATATATATATATATATATATATATATGTATGTGTATATGTTTGTGTGTCTGTGTTTTTGTCCCCCTAGCATTGCTTGACAACCGATGGTGGTGTGTTTACGTCCCTGTCACTTAGCGGTTCGGCAAAAGAGACCGATAGAATAAGTACTGGGCTTACAAAGAATAAGTCCCGGGGTCGATTTGCTCGACTAAAGGTGCTCCAGCATGGCCGCAGTCAAATGACTGAAACAAGTAAAAGAGTAAAAGTGTAAAGAGTATATATACATACACACACACACACACACACACACACACACACACTCACACACACATATATATTTATATATAATTGCAGCGTGGAAGGTGTTTATAAGCCATTTAAGAAATACACAAAAATCGTTAGATTCACTTCAACATTTAAATTTAATTTGTCAAAATATTTTCGTCGCTTTGAGACTGCGACCTGTTCAGTGAAGTGAATCTAACGATTTTTGTGTGTTTCTTAAATGGCTTATAAACACCTTCAACGCTGCAGTTGTTTTCGTTCCAGCACACGATCTCAGATCAAGTCACTCGCTATGCAGTACATCTCCGTAATATATATATATATATTATATATATATATATATATGTTTGTATGTATTATATTATATATATATATATATATATATATATATATATATATATATATACTATATATCTTTTGTCATTCACGTGCTACTGTGGCCATGCTGGGGCATCACATTAAAGAATTTTAGTAGAACGAAATGACCTCGATACTTATATTTTAAAGTCTGGCTTGTATTCTATCGGTCTATTTTGCTGAACCACTAAGTTATGAGGACGTAAAAACAGCATCATCGGCTCTCAAGCGGTGGTGGTGGGGGGGATAAACACAGACACAAAGACACACATGCACATGTATATATACGACGGGCTTCTTTTCAGTTTCCGTCTGTCAAATCCACTCAGAAAGATTTGTTCGACCCGAGGCAATAGCAGATGACACGCGCCCAAAATGCAATGCGGTGGGACTGAACCCGAAACCGTGTGCTTGGAAAACAATATTCTTACCACATAACCACCTGCGTTTCGTCTACTATAGATAGCCTCGTTTAATTTAAGCAAAAAGAAAACAACACCAATAACATCAACGGCAACCCACCAATAAAAATAACATGTTTTTCTTCGTGTTTTAGGTCTGAAGATGTTTACGTTAAGCATTGCCTGCTATATAAGTGTCTCTCATCAGTCTGGAAGTATAGGTTTAAACTGTCTTGGACACTACATCATTCCCCTCCCTATCGGTTCTTCCTCTCTTTCAACTTAAATAAACAGATAAACCAAGATAAGGACATGTCTCTTTCATAACCTTCCAATATACAGAGGGAGAGAGAGAGAGAGAGAGAGAGAGAGAGAGAGAGAGAGAGAGAGAGAGAGAAAGAGAAAGAGAGAAGCAGAGATTGAAAATCTGAGATTGTAATTTCTCAGTTTATTGATTCCAGTTAATTAACTCTTTCACATGAGAGCTGAAATCATAGTTTGGATTTGATTAAAATGTTCGATCTATTCCATGTGGTTTGTTTACAACATAATTATAACGTTATTACTGTAGCGTATAATGTATACCAGGTGCATCCCCTGCGGTGTACAAGAGTCAGCAGATATGTTGTGTGATATCCTTTTATCATGGAAAAAGCAACATGAACATTAACAGCAACAACAACAACAACAATAGGAACTGCACTGTATCATGCATGAACATGGATAACAATAAAAAAGAGGGAGTAGGAATTGCATTATAACCAAAGCCAAAATAACATGTAACAAAAATATGGACAAGGAGATTTAGAAGATAACAGCATAGTAATAGCGATATCACCATTATCATGATCATCGTTATCGTTATCACCACGCCTATCACCAAACAAAGGAACGTCATCAGATTCTTGAACATCAGCGAAAATCCATATCCTTACAAATTGAGCTGGTTCATAAGAATACAAATTAAAATGACAAAATCATGAAATTAATAATTAACTAAACAGAGAATCTCGGCATAACATTACACAGTATTTATGAAAATCAAATTCATAAATTAAGAATAAATTATCAACTAAGTGATGAAGAGGTCTCTAGAGTAATTTGACTCTGGCGGAAATAGCAGCCAAATTTCTCTCAAGTAACACCCAGCGGTCTTCAATAAAGAAGGCCACGTGATATACAAAATAATGGTAGAATGTCTTTCATCATAGAGTGGCTCGCTCAAGGCTGACCGGGGTGGTGGACAATATCAATCACAGCAGTGAAATGCTGTCCAATTAACAAGTCAAGATTACAAGTATAGGTTTAAACTGTCCTGGACACTACATCATTCCCCTCCCAGTCAATTCTTCCTCTCCTTCAGCTTAAATAAATAAATAAGCCAAGAAAAGACATATCTCTTTCATTTCCTTCCAATGTACAGATATATATATATATATATATATATATATATATATATAGAGAGAGAGAGAGAGAGAGTTCATCACTTAAACGTTTCTTGTAGTTATTTGCTTCATACCGTTTTTATATGTTGCAACTGAGGTATGTCTCAAAATACTGCCACAGAAATCTCTGCCCATCATTAGCTTAGCCAGATTTTCAATTTCATGTTGTTTGTGTCTGTCTATATTATATATATATCATAGATAGACTCTATAACAGCGATTTCCAAAGTGGGCGGTATTGCCCCACCCCCATACCCGGAGGCGATTCATGTAAAAATTGGGGCGAAAATGGGGTGGTGAAAGAAAGATAATGGGTTTAATAGGTCGAGTTTAATTTCTGAACAAGAATTGCTTTGAATTTGCTTCAGAAAGAGGTCTATGCTTGTGATTGTAACTTGGAATAGGGCCGCGAAGAATATGGCTAGGTGTCAAGGGGGCAATAGCCCGAAAAATTTTGAGTGGTCTGCCTCCTCTATTACGATTGCGGAAGTTTCTAAAATAAAACATATGATATGACTTATTGTTGAGCACGAAAAAGCGAGCTTCCCCTAGGTTGATCATTAATGGTATAGAGATGTATATGTACAGGGAATGTATCCATAAAGGGGTAGGAGTAGCTGTGTGGTAAGTAGCTTGCTTAACAACCACAACGTTGAGAGCAAGAAATTTTTGATAAAGAGTAAAAGTACTTATCCTTTCTACTATGGACACAAAGCCTGGAATTCTGGGGTAGGGGTTAGTTATATGATCGACGCAGTGCACAACTGGTATTTAGTTTATTGACACCGAAAGGGTGAAAGGCAAGGTCAACCTCGGCGGAATTTGAACTCAGAGCTGAGCGACAGGCAAAATACTACTAAATATTTTGTCCAGCGTGCAAAAAATCCTGCCTGCTTGCTGCCTTAAGATAAACGTAATTCTAACCACAATTATCAGCAAACTGCAAAATCATGAAAGCATTTTCTATAATAAACAATATTAAGAAAATAAAATATCTGTAATTACTCATTTCACTCTTTACTCTTTTACTTCTTTCAGTCATTTGACTGTGGTCATGCTGGAGCACCGCCTTTAGTCGAGCAAATCAACCCCAAGACTTATTCTTTGTAAGCCTAGTACCTATTCTATCGGTCTATTTTGCCGAACCGCTAGTGTGTAGTGTCTATGTGTGTATTTTGTTGGGGGGGGACAACACACACACACACACACACACACACACATATATATATATATATACGACGGGCGTCTTTTAGTTTCCGTCTACCAAATTCACTCACAAGGCTTTGGTCGGCCCGAGGCTATGGTAGAAGACACTTGCCCAAGGTGCCACGCAGTGGGACTGAACCCGGAGCCATGTGGTAGATAAGCAAGCTTCTTACCACACAGACACTCCTACGCCTATTAAATATATAAAGTTAATAAGTTATTTGTAGTAATGCAAATGGCGGTCTATCGCTTCTAGTTATACACCGCTGGTGACAATGCGCTTTCACGTACTGTTTTACATATTCTATGGTACCACCATGTTGGCTAAGTGGCTAAGCTAACAGGCCCCTTGAACGGAACACCAGTTCGTCACAGAGTTACCCCTTTACAGCTGAACGGACTGGGCAACGTGAAATAAAGGTGTTTGCTCAAGATCACGATACACCGCCGGTTTTCGAGTCGAAATAACTATCTTATGTACATGAATGCACTATTCTAACCTATAAAATTGATAAGGTTGTTCTCACATGGATGTGGTTAAAAAATGGGGTGTCACAAGCAGTGTATAATTCTATAAGTGCAACGCAGAATATGACTGAGATCATTAAAACATTAATATGTATGCTTCTACACCTTGAAAAAAAATGTTATTCTAAATTTCTTATTAGAGAAATATTGTTAAAAAACAAACATGATATATATATATAAGAATTTTTTGCGTAATGTGATAAACTCACGTACTCTTTGTACTTCATACGCTTACTTCCACAAACTTCTTTGTCTACATTACCGTTATAGAACTTCGCTCTGCCTTCAAGGTATGAAAATACCTACATCGGCTTGATTTTTTTTTTACCTATTTTTTTCTTTTGTTTTTTCTACAGAAATCAAAAAAGATAATATAGACACAATGTGAATATCATTGTTGTGAAACGCGACTTCAAACTTGAGCAAGCTATGGTGAAATAATCCCAACTGCTGTGGCCTTTTTTTTTCTTATTCATAATGTGCATATAAGACAACAATACCAACTAGTAGATTGAAATTTGAATAGGAATTCTTTATAACGTCTCTGAAGTGCAGCTGAGATTATTTTGGCGACTCGCAATGTTAGTGAGTTGAAGGCTTCAAGTCAACTTAATATTAATCAAATTTACAATTAAAATTAACGATAATATACATCAATTTGACAATGATTTAGATCTATATAAATGAATTGGGGAAAATAAATCAAAATGGCAGATAGTCCTATGTTGAAATGATTCTTGAAATAAATGCAGTGAAATTTATCCTACAAGGAATAGAAAACGGGTCTCAGAATATGCTTACCAGAAGATCATTTCTCACTTCATGTTTTATAGTTTTCATTGCTAGAGACACTAGACGCCATTAAACAGGTGAGTGACACAAGACCAAGGAAAATGATTCAATTTTTCCTATACTGATAAATGACAGAGAGTGGTTAAAATCAGCTCCATAAATCGATCGTAACGATTCAATCTACAGCGAAAGATTTAACGATAATATTGTTCTTAAAATATTGGCGGATGAAAATAAACAGTCAGTAGTATACCTGGACGTTTCTGCTACATTTGCCGACACTTCACTCTGAAAATAACCCGGGTAACATATATTCCCGGTCGTATACATTATTGTCTCCAAAATTCGCATCAGCGATAATTTGTTTGTTTGTTTGTTTTTTTGCATTTGATGTATTCATATTCATCCAAGCAGAAAAGATCAATAACAAATAAAGCTCAATCTTATTTTAGTCGCGCCTTTTCATGTTTCCGGTAATCCGAAGGCAAAAGAAGATTAATTTCTGATTCTTCTGAGATTTTAATTCAGTGAGAAGTAAGAGTTAAATATAAAAGATAATGCACTAAAAAAGACAAAATAAAAAAATATATATAGAAGCCAAAAATCATTAAACTAAAAATCCGATACACGACAAATTGATAGCTCGCCAAAAAGTAAAATATTTCTGATGATAACATAAATAAAATCAAAATTTTAACATAAGCGTCGAGTCAACTGATGGATAGTCGCTAAAGTTTGGTAGGATATTGCTGTTCAGAATTAGTGTCTGTTTAGAAACATTAATAGAATGGCATGTAATTTTATCTTCTCTGACTAATGACATACCAAATGTGGTTTCGCTTTGTTGTCGTAGCACAAATATAGTTTCGTTTTATATAGATTGTATAATTTAATATATTATATACGGCGTCGAGAATGACTGCATGACACAAAATCTGACGTTAGAGAACATCCAGCAAAATAGCTTCTGTGTGGTTGTTTATTCAGATAGAAATAGCACACAAATTTCCCTCAAATCATATTGTCTTCTCTTGACAAATAGAATTAGACATTAGATAAAGTTTCCCAACAGACTGCTAAAAGAGGTGGTTTTATAATGAATTTAATGCTTTTCAGGTTTGTCCTATTCAGCCAGGGTTAAACAACAATAACAACAGCAACCGCACAGCAAAAGGACCTTTCCAATTCATTATTACTATAACAGGAAGGCGGCGAGATGGCGGAACCGTTAGCACTCCGAGCAAAATGCTTAGCGGTATTCGTCAATCTTTACTTTCGGAGTTCAAGTTCCGCCGCGGTCGACTTCGCCTTTTATACTTTCGAGGTCGATAAATTAAGTACCACTTTTGTACTGGGGTCGATCTAATCGACTAGCCCCCTCCCACCAAATTTTGTGCCTTGTGCCTATTGAAGAAAATATTATTATTATAACAGGTAAAGATGGCGCGCTGGTAGGATCATTAGCACGCTGGGCCGAATGCTTAGCGGTATTTCGTGCGTCTTTATGTTGTGAGTTCAAATTTCGCCGAAGACGATGTTGCCTTTCATCCTTCCGAGGTCGATTTGTGCCAAAATTTGAAATCCTTATTGCTTTAACAGATAGGCAGCGAACTGGCAGAATTATTCAAAAGTCCGATAAAATACTTAGCAATATCTATCGCAGAGTATTTCACTCTCTGAGCTCAAATTTCGTCGGATCAACTTTTTATTTTAATCCTTTCGGAATCGCTAAAAATAAAGTATATATACTGGGGATGTGAGCGTCGACTATCCCCCATCTTCCTCTAATTGCTGGCTTTGTGCCTGAATTAGAAATCGTTATTACTATAATGGATAAATAATGACGAACTATTTATTTCTTTACTTCTGAAAGTTACACTCTCAAGAAGTATGAAGTATGAAACATGTCATTAATCATTATAATCAGCATCTCTGATCACTGGAGATTTGTCTATATTGATTTCATAGAAGTAAATTGGAATTTTGCCGCGGGTTAGACTACATCAGATAACGCTATTCATGAATACAATACTCTGTTTTTGTCACAGCTCAAAAATAGAATATTTTCAGTCGAATCGTTTTGTTATCTAATAAAATTTGTCAATATTCAAATTATTAGAAAACCATCAAATTGACTCCTGTATACGTTTCCAATCTGTAGAAATTGCTTGTAAATTAACAAATTACTACCACCACCCGATCCTCATGACCAGTAAATAAGGCGCGACGTTAGGGTTTTATAATTTATTTTTAGACCTCTCAACTAAAAAGCCATGAATTTGTTTCTCGTTGCTTCCTTCTTTCACAATCTCTGATTATTTATAGTGTTCATCATCATCATTGTTCGACCGTGGTCGAGACAATGGAATTTACCATGCTACGCCAGACTTCACGGCCATCATAGCATTACGGAGGTCCTGTTACTGGATGCCTGTATCCCTGGAGATTACATCAGGGTCGGAGAGTGTGCGCCCTCTGGTATTGCGAGTAGATGGCTTCCAGAGGAGAAGAGTAGAAATTACTTCTTTTTCAGCTCTACAACAATGTCCAGCAAACTGGACTCTCCTACCTTTCACAAGGTAGTGTTCCGTACATCATGGGAAAACGGGTGGTGAAACCAGAAGTTCAAATCTCAGTTTTACACACTTCTTTAAAGAGTAAAAGGGAAATGATGACAAAAGCGGTTACTTAGCCTGTTTGTGGCCCCTTCTTCGGATTCCACTAAGCATTTTACTCCTACAGAAGCAGGTTTTAATGAAAAGGTTAACTAGAATGGATCTACTCCGTCATTAGTTTGCAGCTGAGCAGGAAAAAGAAAAGACCGCAGTGCGGAGTTGCCATTAGAGAGCTAGAACAAATGCAGCAAAGCTTCCTATTTGATACTCTAATGACTCCATCAATTCGCCATCTTCAAAAGAAATGTATTGATTAAACACTCTAGAGATGTACTAGTGATTG
>NC_043008.1:58433322-58435822 GCF_006345805.1 Octopus sinensis
TCACCTCCAGCCGTTCGTTTTGTCAGTCAACGGACATACACTGACACACCAAGCCGCTGCCATGGAGGGTAAAGACGAAAGGTTACCGATGCATAATATTGTTCACATTAGGACATAATTTATTCATTTATTTATCACAGTAGAATCAGAAGTGAAAGATTAAAAGTGTAACAATATTAAAAGTATAGGCGCAGGAGTGGCTGTGTGGTAAGTAGCTTGCTAACCAACCACATGATTCTGGGTTCAATCCCACTGCGTGGCATCTTAGGCAAGTGTCTTCTGCTATAGCCTCGGGCCGACCAATGCCCTGTGAGTGGATTTGGTAGACGGAAACTGAAAGAAGCCTGTCGTATATATGTATATATATATATGTGTGTGTGTGTGTTTGTGTGTCTGTGTTTGTCCCACTAGCATTGCTTGACAACCGATGCTGGTGTGTTTACGTCCCCGTAACTTAGCGGTTCGGCAAAAGAGACCGATAGAATAAGTACTGGGCTTACAAAGAATAAGTCCCGGGGACGATTTGCTCGACTAAAGGCGGTGCTCCAGCATGGCCGCAGTCAAATGACTGAAAACAAGTAAAAGAGTATAACAATATTATAATTCGCTCTGAGAAATAATATAAACTTAGCATGAAAAATGAAAGAATACAAGTGAAATAATATTATAAGACATTACAATATACATCTTATTCTTTCACTTTTGAAACGTAATACCGAACCAGTGCCAATGGTATTTTGTTTTAATTCAAATGAAAAAAAAAATACATGTTGACACTTACGGGGTCTGATGCTATTACATTGTAAAATTTAATTTGATTTCGTTGAACCGTTTGTGAATGCATAGGGAACACACAGACCGACAAAGAATTTCATATATATAGACAAGGAAGTCAAGTTGTAGGCAGAACTTACAAACCCCATTTTCTAGAAGACAATAGCTTGAGCGTGAAAACTTGAACCGCTTTAGGATAGCTTTTTCTAACTGAAATATTTCTAATTGAAATATTATCGGCTGTATGTAGCCCATAGCGGTCATCCGTTCGCATACATGATCGGACGCACAACGTTCTTCGATAGAGGGAGAAATGTAAACAGTGTATTTAAATAGACGGAGTGCAAAAATTGAAAGTAAGTAAAGTAATGTTGTAAAGAGTACCCCACAAATACCGTAAAGACAGATATTTACGCACGACAAAATTTGAATACACTGGAGTGAAATGTTAGGCAAATGTAGCGAAACTGAATCTAAACACACTGGCTGAACAAAAATTAAAAATAGCTAAATTATTTTTCAGGGGAAAAGTACAAAACCTAACAACAGAGATATTTTATGCACGACTAATTATAATAGACGGAATTCAATTTGTAGAGAGAAGTTAGTGTGTGAGTGAGTTAAAGAGGGAGAGAGAGAGAGAGAGCGGAAGATACAGACATAGACTCAAAGAGATGAACTATTACAGAGGGTGAGGGAGAATATATGTAAGCAAGAGAAACAGAGAATGAGAAAAAGAGAGACAAGTGAGAAATAAACAGACAAAAAAATGGAGACAATCGATTGAAAACTGCAGACGTTTTTAGAGAAGAACCCGTATAAAACAGCGTTTTTACAGGTTTCTCTCTTTACGCGTTAGCTCTGGGCATAATGTTATAGTGCATGACATAAGTAATGGCACATATCCTTGGCACATAAGTAATGTGTGTGTAAAGTTTGATGAAAATCGGTTGAAAACTGCAGAAATGCATACGAACTATATACCCATACATCCTTTGTTTTATATATATAGATTGATACTTTTACACTATCTGATAAAACAGCTGTAAGGTACAATTAAATTATGAAATATTTGCGAACTTTTGCTTTAAAAAAATATTTCCAATCATATATTTATATCTATATATACATATACAAGTAGAGGGGGTAGCTAAGGTAAATGGCGCCCAGGACAAGTATTGAAACTGCGCCTCTCCACCCAACCAAAAAGTGGAAACTCGCATAGAAAAAATGAATAACTGGTTTTAAAAGATTGCATGACGATAAGCAAAATAAACCGTGCTTGAAAAGGTTTACTTGGTCAAAATTGCGCACCCCTAAAATTGGGGGGCCCAGGGCATGTGCCCTGCTTGCCCCATCCTAGCTACACCCTTGTATACAGGTATATGCATCTATGTATGTATGTATGTATATATGTATGTATATATGTATGCATGTATTGATATATATATATATTTATATATACATACATATATATATATATGTATAAATATATAAATAAAACTGTATGCAAGCAATAATAAATCTCTGAACGAGATATAACAGTAACTGCTTGAAATTGTCGTGCAGTATATATATATATATATATAATGATATATATATATATATGTATATATATATATATGTATATATACATATATATATATAATTAATATATATATATATATATATGTATGTATGTATATATATATGACATAAAATGTTTAGATCAGATATTTGGCGTGTA
>NC_043008.1:58440822-58443322 GCF_006345805.1 Octopus sinensis
ATTAATCGTGAAACTGACAGCTGGGTTGCCCTTTCAGCAAACAATAAGCAAAACCAATCTTCAGTGTTAATATCAAAGTGCGCCTATAAATAGTTACACTTCTGTATTATTTCTTACAATCTACATTTTACTGATTGCGATAAACAACTCTACACACATACACACACATGCATACCACACATACATACATACACACATACATACATATAGAAATTCCCTTGTTATTGAATGCGTACACAAATATATATATATGTATATATATATATATATATGTATATACATATGTATATATATATATATATAATATATATATATATATATATATATATATATATATATATATATATATACGTATATGTATATATATGCATATACCTAGATACAAATGCATAAATAGATAAAATACCCGTACACATATTTAACACATCCACATGTATTCGCATGTATGTTCATATCTTTAGTATTAAATGATTGTGATTCTTAAAGTAAGATAGAGGAGTTAATTAAAGATTAAAAACTAAAATGGAGATAATTAGGGTTGTTGGGGATTACCTACGGGGTGTTATGGATATATACTATGTGGTAATTTAGGTTGCATTTAGATTTGTGGTAAAATATGAAGGTATGAAAAAAGCGGTGGTTGCATGTACTTAGTACCTCATATTTGTTTAGTAGTGTTGAGGATTTGTGGTTTAATATGTGAAATACCTTTGTAAGGCACAGCTTATAGGTTAAGCGTTGATTTTGGTATGGAAGCGCTGAGTTTATTATGGACCATGACAAAGTGTAGGGAATATTTCTATTTTTGAAAGATGTATGTGACTGGTGAGTGTTGTGAATTTAATGTTTCTCGTATCTAAAAGAAGTGAGGTGAGCGGCATATTGCTGTGTATGTTTGACACTATATATATAGCTGTGAAATTGTGTAATTGTGTTGAGGACGGTGCATTTATAAATTACATTAGACCTTCTACAATGGATTTGTAGAGGATAGATGGACACAGGACGGCAGTTACAACTGTGTGTATTTTGGGGATTTTCAGCAACGGAGAAGGTAATACTGTCAGAGGAAAGGTTAGAGATGGAAAGTGTATTATCAATGTTAATATTACTATTATGGTTATTATTGCTATCGTTGTTGTTAATTACTATATCTGTAAGGGTGGTGAAAATTGTGGTACTGTTCTGGGTAGTGTTAGCAAGGTGGGTTGGGTTATGATTGTGGTCTAACGTATGAGTTTCAATGCTGGAGCTATGTATGTATATATATATATATATATATATATATATGTATATATGTATGTATATCAAAATAAGCAACAAGATATCAAGTAGTAATGCAGTACGACTTTTTTAAACGGTTCCATTTAGTTGAACAATGCGATCATTACATCAATTTTAAATGCAGTGCAATCTTCAGTTACAGAAATAAATAAATGGAATTTTAACAAGTAGGACATATTAATATAATTTTTCTCAAATGTCTTAACAGAGCAAGAAGATGAAAGAAATTCATGTTGTCATATATATGACAGGCCTTATCAATTCTCTCCAACGGCGACGAGAGCGCTACATCATTTGCATGATGTGGAAGATATTGCATCAGCATTACCCAAATGATGTTGGCATCGCCTTTACGATAAACCAAAAATAGGGTCCCGTGCTATTCGCTCACAATAAAAATCATATTCACATCACTTAACGACCATACGACACAATTATTTCACCTGAATTGGCCCCACCCTCCTTAACATTACACCAAAACACATACAAGCAGAGACAGAGCCCGTAAAATTCAAGAAGTCTTTGGATAAATTCCTTCAAAAAATCCCGCATAAACCTCCTGCACCTGAATATGTTTCCGTAAACAAAACCTCTACTTGAGTGGGCCATGCTGTGCGATTCCTGATTTTAGTGACTCTGCCAGGTGGTGCTATTAAGTTAGACATGGCCTGGGCCAATACTGGCCGAAATCTATCAAAGTATATGTATATAAAGGCGGCGAGCTGGCAGAAACGTTAGCACGCCGGGCGAAATGCGTAGCCGTATTTCGTCTGCCGTTACGTTCTGAGTTCAAATTCCGCCGAGGTCGACTTTGCCTTTCATCATTTCGGGGTCGATAAATTAAGTACCTTTATTACCCTTGTGGGTAATAAAGAAATAGGTATTTCGTCTGCCGCTGCGTTCTGACTTCAAATTCCGCCGGTATCGACTTTTGTCTGTCATCGTTTCGTTGTCGATAAATTATGTACCAGTCAAATACTGCGGTGGATGCGATCGACTAGACCCCTCCCCCAAATTTCAGGCCTTGTGTCTTTAGTAGAAAGGATTTTATATATATATATATATATATATATATATATAAAATTAATTAAAGGTAGAAATCAATATTTATCAATTAAAACCAGTGCTCTAGCATATTAAAAAAGAATCCGAAGATTAAAATATTTATATATACCAATTAAGGACTGAACACGAAAAGTGGACAGTCAACATGCTA
>NC_043008.1:58445822-58483695 GCF_006345805.1 Octopus sinensis
TGAATATATATTAAATTTTATTAAATTTGAACAATATTCTTTCCTACTCTAGGCACAAGGCTCGAAATTTTGGGGGAGCGTACCAGTCGGCTTGATTGACCCCAGTACACAACTGGTGCTTAATTTATCGACCCTGAGAGGATGAAAGGCAAAGTCGACCTCGGCGGAACTTGAACTTAGAACGTTAAGACAGAGGAAATTCCGTTAAGCATTTCGCGCGGCGTACACACGTTTCTGCCAGCTCGCCGTCTTTAAACTTGAACAATATTTCTCCAGCAATGAAGAATTTTCAGCAAAACAATGATGATATAATTTTTCCACTTGGAGCTTATTGCAAAGCTGCCTGATAAACAACAATACCACCACCATCGTCACGACATCTGCCATACACACACCACTCGGACTTCTAACGCCACCATCAATCAATACCTTTGATTTCGCTGCCTTCCTCTCCCCCACCATCACTACCATCTTTCACTTCCCTGATCGCCTTGGCTGCCACCCCCATCACATCACCACCGCTTCCGCCTCTATCACAACTACAGCTCGTACTATCACTATCACCCCATTACCATCACAAAAAGACTAAATGTGTGTGCTCGTTCAGTATGTTATTTCAGCATGCTTGTTCAGTGTTCAGTCCCTCTTCCTCTCACATACCCACTCTTTGTCTCTCTTATTACTCCCACTGTCACCATCAACACTACTACTTTTGATAAAACTTCATCAACTCTCCCTAAATTACTTTGTCTCTCATTCTTTCCATTTCTTTTTCTTTCTCTCTCTCTCTCTCTCTGTCTGTCCCTCTCTGTGTGTCTGTCTTTGACACTGCCCTCCCTGTCTCTATGCCTACTATTACTCTCACCCAACATGAGCAATAGTACTACTGTCATTGAATAGTAACATAGGGCGTCAAAGTGTGACACACTGACACACAGAAATTAGTTTTCGCATTTATTATATTATATTATATTATATATATTATATATATATAATATATATATATATATATGAATATAATTTAGAGAAAAACCTCTATTAAACAATTCAACAATGAAAGATGTTCTTCACACCATTTAGAAAACATATATTATAAAACCCTTATTCTATAAATCAATACAGTACAAAGACAACTAAATAGTAAATAGTAGTAAAAAGACTACGCGCATTTCGTGGCTATATTTTCAAATAGATAATAATAATAATAAAATCAATTCAATTTAAAATTAAATTCTATTTAAAAATATAGTCACTCATCAGGTCTAAAATAATAGCAAAAAAATAATAATAGAATAAATGTACTCATCTTAACTTATACTAATTATCAAATAAATATAGAAAAATATGTGTATTAACTATTAATTTTAAATTTGGGTATACATCTTGTAGTATGCCGTTTCAAAGCCGTACCCTGTATTCATTTACCTGAGTGGATTTAAATGCTACTTGATATACTTCAGGAATTTCTTTATATCAGTAGATTTTATAAAATATGAGAGAAGTACAATGGAATTCACGAAACTCTTCATTGTCCATTACGATTGTTGCGACCCATCGTGCACCAGTGCTTCGCGAAAGAGATGCTGTACAAACAACTGCGTTGCACCATAACTGGAGATGTGTCTCGTCAGGTAACTAATCACAAGTACATTGCTGTTTAAGTTCCGTTTTGCTTATTTCCATTATGGTACATTGTAGTTGTAGTTCACTACACGTCTACAAGAGGTACTTGGCTAATATTTCTTTTCTCTCTCTCTCTCTCTTTCTCTCTCTCTCTCACATACACACGCGCACGCACACACACACATATGTATGTATATGTAACTCTTCGAAACTGACGTTATATCACGAATAGCTATGTGCTTTTTCTTACATATGCAAAGACACACAAACACACACATATACACACATATACATACACATACACACACATATATACACATACTATATGAGTACGTGTATATACATATATACGAGGAAAACACCCCCGTCCAATGGACGGTGCTGAATTGTCAAAAATTTAAACAAAATTTTCTCAAAACAACTTTCCAACCGTTCCATAGGTCTCTCCTTTGAGAAACACTTATTTAACCTAAATTTGAGACTCCAGCAAAAGAAGAAATAAAGATAGACTTTGTTTCAATTCCAACGAAAAACGATTTTATTCACACAAATATGCAGACGAAGAGTTTAAAGTACCAGTAATGATAAGGCTGTTGACGGGAGAATACAAACATGGTTTAAACAGTAAGCTTGGCAGGAAAGAAACGTGCCTTTAAGCAGTACAAAAACAACAAAAACTGAAGGTGCAGTTATGTACAGGTTGACGGAAGAAAAGCAGGACAAAGAATGCTTTATTGATCGCATTCTCACCTGCAATGGATTTTTGTAATTTTTTCAAGACTTATACACGTCCTGATACCGTCGGATTTGAGCGCAGTTGGATGGAGGATGCTCGAGATTCTAGAAGACACACAGACAGACAGAACGGATTTTATATAAGAGATATTTATATAAAAAATATATAAATATATGCATATATACATACATATATATACATACCTACATATATATGTATATATACGTGCATATATATATACAGAACATCAACGTAGACACAATAAGAAAACGAAATCATAAAAACAAAAATTTAGAAAATTTGCCTTTTCTATATATATATATATTATATGTGTGTGTGTGTGTGTGTGTGTGTGTGTGTGTGTGGTGTGTGTGTGTGTGTGCGTGCGTGCGTGCGTGTCTGTGAGGCGTAACAGCCCAGTGGTTGGGGCAGCGGACTCGCGGTTGCATGATTGCGGTTTCGATTTCCAGACCGGGCGTTGTGGGTGTCTATTGAGCCAAAACACTTTAAGCTCCACGACCTCCATAGGGGGTGGGTGGCGAACTCTGCTGTACTCTCTGACCACAACTTTCTTTCACTCTTTGTTCCTCTTGTACCTGTATTACAAAGGGCCAGCCGTGTCACACTCTGTGTCACGCTGATTCTCTCCAAGAACTACGTTAAGGGTACACGTGTCTGCGGAGTGCTCAGCTACTCGCACGTTAATTTCACGAGCAGGCTGCTCTGTTGATCGGATCAACTGGAACACTCGTCATTGTAACCGGCGGAGTGCTGTAGTGTATATATATATATATATATATGTGTGTGTGTGTGTGTCTTACCACTAAGAAAGGAACGTTCTCAAGAAAATTTTAGCGAACGCCAGAAGGTAAGCGAGCAAGAAAAATGAAAAAATGAAAAGAAAGAAAATATAAAGATTAATCACAAACTAGTTTTAATTGTTTTCGTTCCAGCACATGACCTCAGATCGAGTCACTCACTATGCAAGTACATCTCCGTAGTTTTAATTGATAATAATCAAATTAATATTCAATTTTTCACCCTTAATATTTTAAATTTAAATATATATATATATATATATGTATATATATATATATACATATATATATATATATATATATATATATATATATATATATATATATGAATGTATGGAACTCTGTGGAACTGGCAGTATATCACGAATCGCTACGTGCTTTGTCTTACATACGCAAAGGCACAGAACACATTTATCTAAGTTGGGCTTGGTCCTATTTCTTAAGAAAACGATTAACAAATCATTTGCTAAAAATGTCTTGTAAATAGTGTGCAGTTCCTCCTAGTGTCCACTGATTTAATTCCAAATACTAATCTCCAGCCCAGTGAATACTTAGAAATAATAGTTCTCTTTGTAAGTGACAGCTTATGTTGGAGGTACATGGTCTTTGTACATCAAGGAGTGGTTAGATTTCTTGTGTGTTGTGTTTATTTGCTTATTTCATCCATTAAAGCGGATGTTATATAGCTGCCTATAATTGTGAGTTTGATTGTTTGTAAATTAGTTTGGACAACGGAGCTGGTTAGCGCTGCTAATAAAATATATAGGTCCTGGTAAATTTTTCTGTCAGATGGTAGCTAAAGAGTATAACTTGCTTAATATTAGTGTGTGTATGGGCGGTTGTATATGTCGGTATTGTGAATGTTAATTTGAACTATGAAGTACATTAGAGTTGTTAATAAAAAATAGTTGTCGACAAGCTTTTGTTTCTATGTAATTTGTATAAAAGTGGGACACAATGAAAATTTAAAAATAATCTCGATTTATTTTTGGGAGATGGAATTTAAGCAGTGGTGGAATAGAAATCTATGCCTTAAGCAATTTTCATTTCAATCTCAATAAGTAAATTGATTAGTGTAGTGATATTACATTAGTAAATTGGTTGATCTGTGACGTAAGTGTTCTTGGCTGTGTGAGGTGAGAGACTTCGTGTTGGACTGTAAGGTATATATATATACTGTAAGGTAAGGACTGTAAGGTATATATATATATTTGGTAGAATGTGCATGTATGTAAGGTATGTAGTGGGTGAGTGAGTAGTTGCGGTATGGGCGGTAGATAGTCTTTATCTATACTAAAAATATACGTACACATCACTTAGTCCCCGCAGAAAAAACATACACTTACATGCATACACATACTCACATAAATGATGCGTACAAGGATATATGCACGAGCACACATACGAGCTGGTATCAAAAAGTTACAGGAATATGTATGTTTAATTAAAAAATAACTCATTTACCTGTTTCAACACCTCCTTCGAAATAGTAATCTCGCGAAGCAATATGCCCAGCCTCTAAAGTGTACATACACGCATGCCTCTGGACATATCGTTAAATATACTTATTGATTATGTACGTGTGTATGTGTAAACATGCGTATAAATACATGTTACCTGTGTGTTTATGCTTATACATAATTTGCTTTTGTGTGCATCACTTGTTCTCTCTTTCTCTCTCTCACACATACATACTTTCTCTCTCCATGTGTCTACCTATCTATATGTGTGTATATATGTGTGTGTATGTGTGTATATGTGTGTGAGTGTTCAATCATAAATTAATATGGACAACACATATTTGTATACACACGCACATACCTCCAGCACATGTCATACATGTACACACACATATGCATGGATATTTTCCATACATACATACACGCATACATACATGTATATATATATATATATGTATATATATATATATATATATATATATATATATATATATATATATATATATATATATAGAATGGGTCAGATATTTGAAGACGTACCTATTTTGGGTCATTACTGCATATTTTGCTAAATCTATACATTCTTGTTTCAGAAAATAATAATGGCAGACACTCAGCTTAATCAAGAAATGAAGTATGTTGTTATTTTTGTTATAAAGGCTGAGCATAGCGATTTAGAAATATCTCGATTTTTAAAAGTTATCAGATCTTTCGTCTACAAAGTTTGTAAGGAGCTAGAGACTGACGATGGAAACGTATCCCCAGTTTCAAAGCATAAAAAGCATTCTAAACGCTCTGAAATAATCAGAACACCTGAATTTATCCAGCAAGGTCAACAAACCATTGATTACAATTCCAGAAAATTCATGAGGTCAATTGCAAAAGATCTCCATGTGTCAGAAGGAACAGTCAGAAATGTTGTCCACGAAGACATCAGATATAAGTCTTATATGATTAGGAATGGTCAATTTGTCGGAAAAAGCAAAAGAATATAACTACATCAGATCTAGAAGGCTCTTAAACAGCAAGATCAAAAAGTTAACAGAAAAAAATGACAGACGGTTATGTGCAGACCATTTGAAGTTCCATGTGTTATGCATACAGCATTTCCTGCATCTGTCATGGTTTCAAGGGTTGACAGCAATGAAGGACATAAATGATTATGAACAAACAGTAATCCCTCAGCTATCGCGGGTGTTACGTTCCAAAACCCCTCCAATAGGTGAAAATCCGCAAAGTAGAAACAGCACTGTATATATATATATATATATATATATATATATATATATATATATATATATATATATAAATATACATATATGTATATATATCATAATTGCATATTTTGTAATTTACTTATTTTACATTATATTATTAAAAGAAATTCCTTCATTATATTTTATATGCAGCACGGATTTTCGTCAGTGAACAGGTCGCGGATTTTAGCGACGAAAATATTTTGACAAATTAAACTTAAATGTTGAAGTGAATCGAAAGGCTTTTGTGTGTTTCTTAAATGGCTTACAAACACCTTCCACGCTGCAATTGTTTTCGTTTCAGCACACGATCTCAGATCAAATCACTTGCTATGCGAGTACATCTCCGTAATTTTATATCCATTTTTACTTTATTTACTATTTATTTTATTCCATCTTATTCTTTACTTTACCTTATTAACCATTATATATTCTTACTGATCTGTTAACCCTTCACCCACACATAACAATAAAAATAATACTTTACTCAGTCTGCTTGCATGAAAGGACAGATCGGCATGTAATATCTAAACGTATATCTTACTCTTTTGATATTATGCTCATAACATATAAATGCAAATCCGAAGCATAAATTTGTAATTTACCTCTTGAGCACTAATGGAAACGGATGTAGAAGTAAAGATTACCAATTTTAAAATAATAAATAATTATTATTACTTTCATTTTCTATTTTCTTTCCTTCATTTAAATGAACATGAATTTTATCCTTAATATATAACTGTTGATGTAAATAAATTTCATTTCTCAAAAATACTAATATAAAACCTGTATTTCTTTGGATGTAACCATCGCTGTACGAGGTGAACTTATCCTCGAAGCAGCTTTTATTACATACATGCATACATACATACACACACATATGAATATATATAAATTATATATATATATATATATATATATTTCAAACAATTGAGGGTAAATTAATTAATTATTAATAATTTCACCAAGTATTCAGTATGCAAGGGACCATTTAGGCGAATTCAATATTACATTATATAAAGGCTTAGTAAAAAAATTACTTTGCCGCATACTGAACTCATTAGAATAGCAGCTAAAAAACTTTTTTAAAACTATTCTAATACTTAAAGAAAACCTCTCTCATATAGTGTTTGCTCATTCAACTCACGAAGTATGGGGTAAAGACATTAAAAAATCAAATGCAAGGTTATTTGAGAACGTACGTTTCAAGATAGTCAACTCGACATTTCTATCATCAGCTCACTCTTGGTTTGGATTTGAAAACACTGAAAGTGGGAGCATACCCTTTCGGCTTCTTATCGCTTCTGAAGATCTGCTCGAAACTAACAGTGCAGCAAACTCAAATATGCAAGCGAAGAATTTCTGCTCTCCCCTTTCCACCAGCGTGGGTTAAAATCAGTAAACACTATGCTTTTTTCGGTAAAATCCGAGGCATTAAATAGGCATTATATATATATATATATATATAATCACACACTCTTCGCATCCGGGTCTCTATTTTTGCACATCTAAGACTTTGTTTCAAACACACACCGCATGTATATATGATAATTACCAAATTACATACTATAGCCACTCTCCTCCACCACCCACTGGACTGGGATATATAAGTGTTTTTTTCTGTTTTTATTTTCGGCATTGGTTTTACCTTCATTCATCTTTATAAACATTTTCGTAAACAAATTAGAAGACGTATAGATGCACTCGGCTTCTTAGATTTTGACAATAATATAATGTTTGTATATAATTTGTTTTAGGATATATGCTTTATTCTTATTTCTTGAATCATATGCGTGTATTTGTATGCTTATCTTTGTTAAGTACCTAAGTTAGTCTAATATATATATAGGATACTTAAATACGTAGTTAAGTGCTTCTGTTTGCCCGCTCATGTATGTATGTATTCATGTATTATGTATGTATATATCTGTCTGTCTGTCTGTCTGTCTATGTATGTATGTATGTACGTACGTATCTATCTATCTATCTATCTATCTTATCTATCTATCTATCTATCTATCTGTCTCTATATATGCATGTATGTGTATGTATATGTATGTATGTACATATATATGTATGTATGTATGTTTGTATGTATGTATCTATCTATCTTTCTATCCATCGATCCATCCATCTTTTTATGTATCTACCTACCTACCTACCTACCTACTACCTACCTACCTATCTACCTGCCTGCCTGCCTGTCTGTCTTTACGTCACTTTGCCCACCTGTTTGTTAATCTGGGTACTTACCTTCCCCTCTTTCCTTCTCTCCCTGTCTCTCTCTTTCTCTACCGACCTATCGATTAAGCGTCAGTGGATCTATCGAAGGGTCCATATCTGCACTGGCACTCCCCCTATCCAAGCATAAACAGTACACTTGGGATTCATAATCTAAATCATTTTACTATTACTAAACTAAAATAAAACAAATTAGTTTTGTCTTTGCTGCTGGTACCAATGCCGCTCCTGCTGCTGCTGCTGCTACTACTACTACTACTACTACTACTACTACTACTACTACTACTACTACTACTGCTGCTGCTGCTACTACTACTACTACTACTACTACTACTACTACTACTACTACTACTATTGTTATTATAAGTACAACATAGTGATACTTATTCACGACAGATTACTATTAAAATCTATAGATAGCTATATGTAACAAAGTTTACATATTTAGTTTCTTGGAACATAAGAAGTGGAAGAAAGAAATTGCGAGAGAAGGAAAACATTTGTCAATAACTGATAATAATTTACTTTATCACTATAAATACCAGATACAACTTCGGACATATTTCGATATTATTCTGACCTCATCCCCAATAGCGCAATTTTCCCCGTACTAGCTGAATTAGCAAAAGATGTAAAACTACGTAAATGTACAAGATCAAGATATAGTCGGCCAAGGGAAAAAAAATGATGAATTCTTTCGAAAATTTAATTAATTTTTTTCGAGACGTAGTGAAGCATCATCTTTTTTTTTCTTTTCAATCTTTTACATATATCTATAAAGAATAAATGAGTTTTAGATTTAAATATCAGGAATTTCCCGTTGGTGTCGCCGAATATCTTGTAATTATTCCATCTATTGACTTTGCGATGAATGTCTTAATTTAAAGTTTTCGCATACGCTGGACAGTCTGCACAAAAAACGTCACGAGGTTATCATAATCAGGAAAAGGATAGGAAGATTATGATGACTATGTCATATTAATTCTGGGCGACTATCAAGTGTATTTTTACAGCTCGCTGACTGAACACAAGGCAATATTTGTCAATTGAATATTAATCTTTTTCGCTGCAGTTGTATTCTATAGCTTATAGTATTTATTCAAAACTTGAGCCAGAGAGCAGATTTGTTCTGCTAGAAATTGCGGCTATATATTCTCCAAGCTATACTTATTCTGTTTAAAAAATTAAATAAATAAATGTGCCCTTTTGAAGCCTAGCCAGGCTCATGGGCCCGGTTTCCCGGTTTCAATGGCGTATGTGTTCCCCAGCTGGACGGGACGCCAGTCCATTGCAGCATTACTCATTTTTGCCAGCTATGTGGACTGGAGAAACATGAAGTGTTTTGTTCAGGAACACAAAGTATCGCCCGGTCCAGGAATCGAAACCACAATCTTACGATCATGATGCTGACACCCTAACCACTAAGCCACACGCCCCCACACTCTGTTTAAAATAGTCAAGTTATCAAAGACTACACAATTAAAGAAGAAAATAGTCATCACTGAATTAGATATACTGATAAGCAACCTAAGCAAGCACACGAACCACATAGTTCCGGGTTCAGTCACACTGCATGGCACCTTGGGCATGTGTCTTCTACAATAGCCTCGGGTCGACCAAAGCCTTGTGAGTAGACTTGGTAGACGGAAACTGAAAGAAGCCCGTCGTATATATGTATATATATATGTGTGTGTGTATGTTTGTGTGTCTGTGTTTGTCCCTCCAACCTCGCTTGACAACCGATGCTGGCGTGTTTTTCGGCAAAAGAGACCTATAGAATAAGTACTAGGCTTTCAAAGAATAAGTCCTGGGGTCGATTTGCTCGACTAAAGGTGATGCTCCTGCATGGCCACAGTCATATGGCTGAAACAAGTAAGAAAATAAAAGAATAAAAGAATATAAAGTGGCGAGTTGACAGTATTGTTAGTACACCGGGCAAAATGCTCAGCGGTATTTCATCCGTTTTTATATTCAGAGTTGGACTTCTGCCGTAGTCGACTTTGGCTTTCATCCATTCCAAGACGATAAAATAAGTACCAGTTGAGCAGTGGGGTCAATATAATCGACTTATCCCCTCCACCACTCCAAATTGTTTATTGGTAAATGTATACTCACACACCCTTCGCATACGGATCTCTATTTTTGCATATCTAAGATGATATAAAAAGATTAACAAAATGTGTGGCTGATTGTGACAACTATAGGTTTATCACATGTACCGCTTTTATCAAAACACCTGACAATAGATAGCATCAAATATTTTATGGAAATAGAATACAGATTTCTCGAGGAACATAGGACAATGGGAGGAAATCTCCCATAACAGGTGATACAATGTATAGTTGCCAACTGTCATTGTCACAGGCTAGCGTAAGCTAAGATAGGTGAACGACCGAAAAATATAAGGCGTGGTAAACAATTCCTGTATTCTAGAATACCTAATGGAATTTGGAAAGCATCATGAAATACAAAGAATTAACGGATGAAGTGAAGTGGAAACAAGTTGAGATGGGAAATAAAATATCTAGGATGAAATTTAAGATTCCAGAAATGTTCTCCAAACAGGATTTTTCGTCCCAGTGAAAAATCCTATTCATACACAACTCATCCGACTGGAGTTAACGATCATCCTGTCTTTCTTTAGTAACATACATTTTCTTCCGACACCACCTATATAAATAAACACTTTCTTGTGTTCTTCACAGTTTCTTCTACTTCCGCCTCCTCTACAAAAACTATCCATTGGAGCAGGAGCGGGTGTGTGGTAAGCAGCTTGCTTACCAACTACATGGTTCCGGGTTCAGTCACACTGCATGGCACCTTGGGCAAGTGTCTTCTACTATAGCCTCGGGCCGACCAAAGCCTTGTGAGTGGATTTTGTAGACGGAAACTGAAAGAAGCTCGTCATATATATATGTGTGTGTATGTGTGTGTGTGTGTGTGTGTTTGTTTGTCCCCTCAACATCGCTTGACAACCGATGCTCGTGTGATTACGTCCCGTCATTTAGAAGTTCTGCAAGAGTGACCGATAGAATAAGTACTAGACTTAGAAAGAATAAGTCTTGGGGTCGATTTGCTCGACTAAAGGCGGTGCTCCAACATGGCCGCAATCAGATGACTGAAACAAGTGAAAGAATATAAGAATATATCAGGCCCATACATTCTTTCAGTCTTGTATTCTATTTCTTGTTTTCAGTCATTTGACTGCGGCCATGTTGGAGCACTGCTTTAAAGGGTTTTTCAGTCGGAGAAATGAACCCCAAGAATTATCCTTTGTAAGCCTAGTACTTATTCTATCGGTCTGTTTTATATACCATATATATATATATATATATATATATATATATATATATATATATATATATATATATGTACAACAAGCTTCTTTCAGTTTCCGTCTAACAAACCCACTCCTAAGGCTTTGGTCGGCCCGAGGCTATAGTAGAAGAAGTGTGTATATGGAATCTGTGTGGATGTGTCAGTCGGTCTAGAACTTTCTTGAATCACATATACCTTTCACATGTCTGCTTTACGCAGCAGGACCGAAACCAGAATCATGTGGTTGAGAAGCAAGCCCCTTGCCACATAGTCACACCTGCGCCTATATACATCGTGAACGCAGAAAGTTAAGCGGGATGCCTTTATAACACAGTTGCAGCCTACTCGTCTCTTGTTCGGCAAGAGTCATTCTTAAAATATCTGAAAACTGAGGAGTTTATCAGGAAATCTCGAGTCATTTATCCAATGAACTTATCAACAGCAAATAAATTTATTTTATAGTACATAAACATGAATTTTGGTGCTAACAGATGGACGGAATTGAACGACACGAAAACAATAATCGATTCTGAAGCTATTTCCCGGAAAAAAATTATCTGTTGATCGAGAAAACTTGAAAAAGGAAAAAGCTTTCTATCAAAAAAATAAAAAACAAAAAAAAAACACACTTTTATTCATGTCATTATATTTCGAAGTATTTCAATGTTTAGAAGTAAAATAAGTGTAAACCTAGAATTTCTTACCCGAATGACTAATATTTCAATCACTGGTATAAATTCTTAGAGTGCAAAAATGCAATTTTGCTAAATCGGACTCAGTAGTATAGACAATTGAAAAGAATCGCTTTGATGACGAAACAATATTAATTTTATAGCTTTAATATTTGCATGGTTTGCTCAAGGATATAATCAGTGAAATTATATTAATATACATGAGTTTAAATCTGTAGAGACTTCAGTTATGGTGCTTAATAGCAAAGTTTATATGTCTGGAAATGTAAAACAGACATGTGTATGTGAAGAACAAGAATGGGTGATACAAGAAAGTTCTAGACCCACGGACACATTCACACATATTCCATATACACACATTTCTTCACGTGCAAAATGCAAATATATAACTACTTATTAAATGATAAATAAGAAGAACACATACTGATATGAGTACAGCGTGTATATTCTGAGTTAAATAAGTTACAAGGAGTCACTTCCAGAGAGAATCCACTAAATTACAATGAGAAAAATACACCAAAATACTGACGCGTGCTGGCCCCGTGCAAAAATTCGAACCATTAAAACCAAGTTATCAGTCATTTTCAGCGTAGGTCAACGTCGTATATATGTATATATATATATATATATATATATATATATATATATATTATATATATATATATAGTATATATATATATATTATATATATATATATGCGTGTGTGTGTTTGTGTGTCTGTGTTTATCCCCCTAGCATTGCTTGACAACCGATGCTGGTGTGTTTATGTCCCCGTTACTTAGCGGTTCGGCAAAAGAGACCGATAGAATAGTACTGGGCTTACAAAAGACATAAGTCCCGGGTCGAGTTGCTCGACTAAAGGCGGTGCTCCAGCATGGCCGCAGTCAAATGACTGAAACAAGTAAAAGAGTAAAAGAGAGTAAAGAGTTTGCTTCTTATCTTTCGGGGTCAATAAAACAGGTACCAGTCAAATACTAGGATCGATCTAATCGATTTCCCCCTACGAAAGGATGTCCTGGTATCAAAATTTTGAATCGTTACTATCATTGTTATTAAGGTGTCTCTCTATCTATATATATTTTATCATTTCTACTAACACCATTTGAGATATTTATATATACATGTTTTGTGTATATGATTTTTTTTATTTTATACCAAATAATTTTTTTATATATTTAGTTTAGTGTATAATATTTATTATATGTATTTATATTTTTACTTATACTTTTCATATTTTATATATTCATTTTTTTCATATTTTTTCATACATTTTTTATTATCGTTCATACACTCTTATTTAAACTTTTTTTTTAATATTTCGTTATCTTTTCCTTATTTTTAATATCCCACCTATCTTTTTCTATCTTCTCACTGAAACTTCGTATTCGAGATGTATCGATTCAATCTTTTACACGTGGGTCTAGGTGTGCATACACATATAAGTGTGTCTGTATATACATACATGCGTGCATTTGTGTATGCATATTTTTAGTTTATAAATAATTGATACATATATATACATGCATATATATGTGTGTGTGCGTGTGTCTTTGTGTGTGTGGTGTGCATGTATATGTGTGTGTATGTGCGCGCGCACACGTCACTGAAATATGTACTTTTGCGGTGGTGCGCATATGCATTTACATACATAATACATATACATGTTTTGAAACATACAGTTGTATACCTACCTACCTACCTACCTACATACATACATACATACATACATACACACACACACATATACATACATACATACTACATACATACATACATACATACATACATACATAAATATATATATATATATTATATATATATATATATATATATATATATAACGGTCTTAAATGCTTGCCCTTTGTTTTTAATTTAAGTGATCAATTATACTAAAAGCTGGACTTGGGTAAATCCTATTATGGACAAGAGATGGTTGGTCTTTACAATATATCAGTAAGTAAGTAAATGTAATTAATTTATGGGCATGTTATTTGGATAAATATTAATTAGTACTGTTAAGATAATGATAAGAACTATGATGATTACTTCTAAAAATTATGGCACTATCACTCCCTTTTTTTCTAGACCTATTGCCGTATCCCGTTATGCTAAAGTACTTATTTTACTTTCTTTTTTTATCTATAAACCCTGTTACCCCTAAAGAAAGATTAACCCACCAATTAATATTTCTAATTTAGTCATTTACTCAACGGCCTGCAGCGTTACACAGCAGAATGGTATGATACAAATAGATTAAGCCTTTATTTCTCTTCTCGAGGCTCTTCTTTTCTTTTCTATATATATTTTCATTCTGTCTCTCTGTTTATTTGCTCTTGTTCCTGTTGAAGAGCATAGGCTCGAAACGTAAACGACCTTTTCATTCTCCAGCGTCAAACTAATACACTTGCTTATTGCTCATGCACCTGTCTTCATCTTTTGTTTTTCTATAAATTTCAACTATATATATATATGCATCCACGCAGATATATATATATATTATATATATTACAGTATGAATGCTCTGATAGGCAATTGTATATGAATGAATTTGTATCTACGTAGTTACGCATGCAACATCCGTGGATCTGTTACTTAAGGGCTGTTACTTATTAATGTAATATATGGGTGTGATGCCTGTGTGTATTTCTATATATATGTGTATATTTATGTGTACAAAGTATGGGGTTTAGTTCACAGGTGATCTAAACGATTAGGTACGATAGGTAAATGCTGTAATAGATTACTAGGGCTCCAAGTTTACAGCCGTGAAGGTAGTTATGGAGCCATTGCAGATTTCCGATGCAGCGGATATGTAATTGTTAAAGAAGACAGCAAACATTAAGACAATGCAAACATCTCAAGTCGTATACAATATTATAATAATAATATTATTTTTTCCACTAATAATATTGTATACGACTTGAGATGTTTGCCTTGCCTTAATGTTTGTTGTCTTTTTAAGAATCATACATATATATATATATGTGTATATATATATATATATATATATATATATATATATATATTATATATACACATATACATATATATATGTATATATATATATATATATACATATATATGTATATATATATATATATATGTGTGTGTGTGTGTGTGTGAATTAAATATTAGGTTAAAATCTATATAAGATTTTACCAAGTAGCCAGTTAAGGTAAAAATTAATACAATGTATATAATTTTTATAAATACTTTATTACATTAATTAGTAACAGCCCTTAATGTAATAATTATATATATGTATGTATATATATATATATATATATATATATATATATATATATATATATATATATGTATATATATATGCATATATATATACATATATATATATATAACGGCAGCGTTACTGGATATTAATAGTTATCGCCATACTACGACCGCGAGTTCGCTGCCCTAACCACTAGGCCATTGCGCCTCCATATATATATATATTTACAACTTACCCACTTTACAAATTCAGTGACAGCGTAACCTTCACGCAACGCCAAAATAAAGAACTTTATTTCATCAAAAATTTAGATCAAGTTTGAACACCCTGGGCCAGGAATATTAAAACAAAACATTGGTCTTCCGAAAAAGAAAACGAAATTCTACCACAACCACTACGACTGCCCCAACTCGCACTACTACTACAACCACCGTGGTCACTGTTGCTACGGCCACAGTGAGAGAATTAAAATAATGGAGGTGGGGCGAATTACAATTTCTCAGATCCTTAACAGTCACTCACGCTGGCAGTGGTATGTCTTAGGGAAGGAAAAATTTATAAAAAGATTTCTTTCTCTGCGAGCAGATCTAATTCTGATTCGTCAAAAAATTGATGACGTTTTACCTCAGTGGTCAAGCTATTATCACCCTGCTTGGTCGGTTTCCTCACAAGATACAGTTATGGGTCAGACCCGATTTTGATTCGTCAAAACATTGATGACGCTTTTCTTCCGTGGTCAAACTACTCGTTCTGCTGGGCTAGCCACCTAACAAGATACAGTCATGGGTCAGATCTAATTTCGATTCGTCAAAAAATTGATGACGTTTTTCTTCCGTGGTCAAACTTGTCGTTCCGCTTGGTTGGTTTCCTAACAGGATACAGTTAGGGGTATTTTCCCTATATTCGTTGAGGCTGGGTTTTGATTGGTTTGGAACTATATGACGTCAGTGAACAGTGCCAGAGACCAGGACCCACAGCTTAGCTGATATAAATCCAACAATCACAAAATTTACCAAAATTACGCCAGCAGACGCCGACCAAGAATCATTACTGTTGCTCCCATTGGAACACAAGGTGAAATCTATAATGAACTCCTCGCCTTTTCAAGAACATGAATTTTTTATATTTGACTCTATTGAATGTATGTCACAATTATGAACTGTTCCATCATACTCTTTAAGCATATAGCATGGAGTCTCTTTATTATAAAAAAATTTTTTTGATAAGGTTCGTTATTTCAAGAACCGAAACATGTTAAATTAAAATTTATCTAATATAGCGGCATTTTCAAACTTCATTTTTACAAATATATACCCACTCGTATACGAGCTACTCTTATATAAATAAATATATATATATATATATATATATATATATATATATATATATATATATATATATATATAGAGAGAGAGAGAGAGAGGAGAGAGAGAGAGAGAGATACATATATATATATATATATATTTATATATTTACGAGGTTGTATCAGAAAGGTCCCGGACTAGTTTTGTAGCGCGCCAACAGATGACAACACACAGGTACGTGCGCAGTGAGAGCGAGCAGTGACATTCATGAGGCAATGTGTCGAGTGATATCGCTGTAGTTACTTCGCAAGTTGTGAAATTTGTGCTTTTGTGATAATGTGAATGATGTAGTCTGCGATTTTTGTCGTGGACAGGAAGTTGGGACAAAGACCCAACATGAAATTTTGTGTTACACTTGGGAGGTCTGCTACAGAGACATTGAGAATGCTTCGGCAAGCTTACGGCGGCAAGGCATAGGGTCGTATGCAATGTTTCCCGTGGAGCGTGCGCACGACAGAATCGCAGCTCCATCAAGAGCATGCTTATTATATTTTTCGACTTCCACATTATTGTGCGTCGAGGATTCGTCCCCTAGGGACAGAAAGTTAATCGAGAGTTCTACTGCGAAGTATTGAAGTGTCTGAGGCGAAAATGACCGGATCCGTAGGGCGCGAAAATTCGATTCTTCACGACGACAACGCCCCCTGTCACCAAGCTCACTTGACTTGTGAGTTTTTCGCATAAAACAACATTGTATCACCTTCTCACCCGCCCTATTCGTCAGATTCAACAACTGCAGACTTCCATCTTTTCCCCAAGATGAAATTGCAGCTCAAAGTTCACCATTTTAACACCGTTGTCGAGATCCAGGGCGAAGTGCGAAGGCTCTCGACTGGCTTACGGGAAACGACTTCCAGGCCGCATTCCAAAAGTGGTAGGAACGGTAGCAGCAGTATAGTGATGTTAAAAGTTAAGTATGTCATATTTTAGGAAAAATCACTAGTCCAGAAACTCTTTGATATTACATCATATGTGTGTGTGTGTGTATGTATTTATATATATGTGTATGTATATATGTGTATGTATATATATATATATGTGTGTGTGTGTGTGTGTATGTGTGTGTGTGTGTGTATTCATCCACATCTGCTGTATGGTTCTCTACACTTTTGAGTTGAGTTTGCTTTGGGTAAGTTTAAATAGACTCCGTAATATGGAGGGTTAGTATCTCCGGATTTTTTATCTAAATGCCTGTCTTTAATTGAGATCTGTAATATGGGACAACATTTGGATGTTTTATGGGATAGTACTCCGTAATGATCCTTTCCAGCTAATTTTGGTTTGGTCGCGTGTAGCTATGATCTACATTGGTAATTAAACTGTATCTTACGTTAGTCTCAAACCAGATTATCTTTGTGCTGTCTAGATTGATTAAAGGCAAACTAATATACTGACTACCACGGTAGTCTAGCGGCGCTTACATCAAATCAGCCGAACGAGGAGATCAGATTACTACACCCTATATAGAGAGCTATAAGGGGCACGTACCTCATGGTATTTACGAAGCTCATCTCAGATACCTGCCTCATCTATGGCATTTAGCTGAATGTACATCCTTGCTTTTTATAGCAAGAATAGATTTTGTTGAAAGCAGGAAAACTTATGACTTGGCAGATTGCACCTGGTGTAGCATGAGAAACACATTACAAGCTAAACCACTAAAAATTCCATTCAATTACTGCATACAATTTAGGCCACGATTTATAAATGTCACTGTTGTGGCAATGTTATTGAGTAAATGCTAAACAACTAAAGCAATGTAGCTAGCGAAGCCGTACCGAGATGTGTCAGGGAAGAAAGAAAATTTCCTTCTAATGATCACGATTTCTATAGCCCGTTGCTATATGATGAAAAGTTGATATTTCAACTCGGAGGTATCAGTTACAAAAATAAATCTAGTATGGCATACAACTCACTACTTTCCCATGAGAATGGTAATCGATAAAGATTTCTCTGAATGGTTACTACGTCTAAACTACTTCTATGATAGACAGGTCTGAGAATACTGGTCTCATGTCGTTTTATCCTTGATCAATCCATCATTTCATTTCTTATATATGATTAGAGTCGAAAGCTGCATGTAGGGAGAGAGATGAGGTTGTCTAAAGTAATATGTTTAAGGAAAGGCGTGGGCATTTAGACCAAATTGGCTAATATATCTTTATAATATAATATAATGTAATATAATGTAGGCTGTGTGGTAAGTAGCTTGCTAACCAACCACATGGTTCCGGGTTCAGTCCCACTGCGTGGCATCTTGGGCAAGTGTCTTCTGCTATAGCCCCGGGCCGACCAATGCCTTGTGAGTGGATTTTGTAGACAGAAACTGAAAGAAGCCTGTCGTATATATGTATATATATATATATATGTGTGTATGTGTATGTGTGTGTGTTTGTGTGTGTGTGTTTGTCCCCCTAGCATTGCTTCACAACCGATGCTGGTGTATTTACGTCCCCGTAAAAAGAAACCGATAGAATAAGTACTGGGCTTACAAAGAATAAGTCCCGGGGTCGATTTGCTCGACTAAAAGGCGGTGCTCCAGCATGGCCGCAGTCAAAATGACTGAAACAAGTAAAAGAGTAAAAGAGTAAAGAGTATATATTCATATGTATGTGTGTGTACATATATATATATGTATATGTCTAGGAGTGGCTGTGTGGTAAGTAGCTTGCTTACAAACCACATGGTTAGGTTCAGTCCCACTGCGTGGAACCTTGGGCAAATGTCTTCTATTATAGCCTCGGGTCGACCATAGCCTTGTGGGAGGATTTGGTAGACGGAAACTGAAAGAAGCCCGTCGTATATATGTACATATGTACGTATGTGCGTGTATCTTTGTCCCCTCACCAACATCGCTTGATAACCGGTGCTTGTGTCTTTACGTCCCTGCAAGTTAGACCGATAGAATAAGTACTAGGGTTACAAAGAATAAGGCTCTTGCATAGCCGCAGCCAAACGCCTGAAACAAATATAAAAATAAATGAATATGTACATCTATCTATCTATCTATCTATCTATCTATCTATCTATCTATCTATCTATCTATCTATCTATCTATCTATCTATCTATCTATCTATCTATCTATCTATCTATCTATATGTATGTGTGTGTGTATATGTATATGTATATATATGTAATATATATATGCATTCAATCATTCATACATACATGCATACGTACACACACACATATATATACACACACATACATATATTCATGAACACATGTATACATACATTCATACAAGCACACACACAGACATATATATATATATATAATATATATATATATATATATATAGATATATATATATATATATATATATATATATGTATGTATGTATTAATAAAGGTGGTGGTAGTTAGCGCGACGGGCAATGCTTAGAAGCATTCTCTCCGTCTTTACGTTCAGTGTTCAAATTCCAACACTTTGCTTTTCATCATTTCGGGGTGGATAGAACACCAATAGAGTAGATATATTCCACTTGACTCCTCCCAAGAACTTGCCAGCCTAGTGTCAAAGATTTAAAAACAATGTGTGTGCGTGCGTGTGTACGTCAATATATACAGAAAAATAATAGAGATCTTTGCATATGTACCTATGTATGTATATATAACGGACTCTCCCATCGTTAAATGACGTATGACGGTTCGACACTTTCTTACCGAACAACCACACAGATGATCTGTTTATAGTGATTAAATGTTTTTGTGGACATAAGCTCACTCCCTCCATCAAATCGACATTACCTGTACAGGTGCAACTTGGTGCCACGTGTCAGATGTCGAAATGATCTCAGAACAACGTGAAATGAAGTACTTTGCTCAAGACAAGATCACAACGCAACGCCCTAACCACTAAGCCCGCGCGCCTTTACATATATATGCCTATAAATATACATGTATGTACATATCATTTGCGTATAAAAATATCAACAGACTTGAATTTTTTAAAATTCCTCTACATGTTCTTTGTATTTAAATATCCTTAATTTCTTTAAGTTTATATTTATCATTTTGCTATTACAGACAAGACCAGGTTGGAGCAGTCGTTTCAACATACACGTACATAGTCCAGGGTGAAGGTATCAAGATATGCATCTGTGAGATTTCTTGTAAATATGTGCCTATTTAGCTTAAGAGTTATAACTTGCATTTCTACGAATATATATATATATATATATATATATATATATATATATTATATATATATATATATATATATATATATATATATATATATACACACAAGGAAGTGCTGGAAAATACCTGACTGTGGCTAAAAGAAAATACGGGAGAACCAGTTAAATTGACTTTATTTAACATATTCCTTTCTCAGAATCAATCGCTTATTGCAGCACTCTTTCAGGTTTACCAAGCTCCGGTAAAAGAACTCGAAAGGCAATACTCTAAAGCCAAGACATTTTCATCACCCACTCGTGAGTTAAGAATGGAGTTGATAAGATCCGGGCTGAATATGTTTGTAGCGAGCGGGACTCCGGAAGCTGTATAATGCAGGCTACCCTTCAGTCCAAGAGTATCTTGATTGGATGAAGTTTACACTGGCCTAATGAGGTACATATTAACACACGGAAGATTCGATCAGAAGTTAATCTTGACCTGACGAGTTGCCTGCGGCATACACCTCGCTTGGATATTTACCGCTTCCGTGGTTCCACTCGCTATGAAACATATGTAGCCCGTATTTCATTTACTCCATTCCTTAACTCTCGTATTTTTATTCGCATACCTGGCAACCCTGGCTGCCAACCGTGAAGTATAAAACAATTTTTTCAGCTTATCGTGCTCCGAAACGAAAAAATCCACAACCTTCCGCACCAATAAACCATTTTTTGATCCTGAAAGTTGTTTTTTTTAATATTTTCTACGGATTTCTTGAACCTCACCTCCTTCCTACACCTCGATCCTTAGATCTTGCACACACACACACACACACACACACACACACACACACACACACACATAAATATAACTACATGTATATTTGTAAATATATGAATGCACTCATATGCCTTATATGCGAGTTTCTAGGTACTAACCGTTATGCTTTACACTACAAGATTTCGTATATTTCTACATTTAATAAATTGCCTCTGTTAGCACATTTGTGTGAGCGCTTGTTGGTGTGTGTTTGTGCCTGTGTGCGCGCGTGATTTGCTCTGGCTGCCATTGTAGTTATTTTTATGCATAATTTTAACTTAACGTATGGACACAGGCGTGTGCGACGCGATATGTGTCACTTTAACAAATTGAATTTGTTGTCGTTTTTCTATTGATTTCAGTCGGTTTCCTAAACTCCATCCACTACTTCGTGACATATAATATAGTGGATTAGAATTAATTTCTGTTCGGTGTGTGTAAAATAAGCAAAAATATTTTATTTGCTCAAACCATTCCTTATCTATCTACATATGTATAGGTATGTGTATGCATGCAAATCTATCTATCTATCTATCTATCTATCTATCTATCTATCTATCTATCTATCTATCTATCTATCTATCTATCTATCTATCTATCTATCTATCTATCTATCTATCGAGCTGGCAGACACGTTAGCGCGCTGGGCGAAATGCTTAGCGGTATTTCGTCTGTCGTTACGTTCTGAGTTCAAATTCCGCCGAGGTCAACTTTGCCTTTCATCCTTTCGGGGTCGATAAATAAAGTACCAGTTTCGCACTGGGGGCGATATAATTGACTCAATCCCTTCGTCTGTCCTTGTTTGTCCCCTCTATGTTTAGCCCTCGTGGGCAGTAAAGAAATATATCTATCTGTCTGTCTATCCATCCTCTACCTATCTATCTATCTATCTATCTATCTATCTATCTATCTATCTATCTATCTATCTATCTACCTATCTACCTATCTATCTATCTATCTATCTATCTATCTATCTGTCTGTCTGTCTGTCTGTCTGTCTGTCTGTCTGTCTGTTTGTCTGTCTATCTATCTATCTATCTTGGAATGCTACCTTGGACACGCATGTAGACTACGTGGGTAGAGATAGGAATAGACGGGGGTGCAAATGCCTCAGAGACCTGCTCAGACGCTTTCAACTGTCTGACAGGTTCCGACTAGACTACCCGAATGCGCCAACGTGGACATGGAGCAATCGCATTGGGTCGTCGAGATCGTATCTAGATAGGATACTGTGTAGGACAGTAGACAGAGATAGCATAGGATGTCCACAATTCCACATAATCAGCTACACGGATCACAAACTTGTGACATGTACGCTAGACTTAGGTAAGACATTTAGGCAGGGTCCCGGATACTGGAAACTAAACGCGTCTTTCCCATCGAGACAGGTTTTCAGAGACCGGATTAGCACACTAGTAAAGAGGGCTTTGACGGGAGCCATCATCAACAACAAATGGTGGTTTGCCCTCAAGAGAGCAGTAAAAGCAGAAGCGATTAGGTACAGCAAAGCACTAGCCATAGATAGAAATAGAGTTGAGGGTGAGCTAGTTAAGAAGCTAGAAGAGGCAATTAGAAGCGGCATCGCATCCGACGTTTTGGCGGCGAGGTTGGCCCTCGACCAACACTTCAACGCCAAACACGAAGGATGTGCTGTCAGAGCTAGGATGCGTGCTCTAAGAAACGAAGGTGTTGGAGCCGCGAGAGAGGCCCGGGTGGCAGAGGCGCAACAGGGCAACAAAGCCACCATTCGGTCCCTGGTAGATGAACAGGGGCGCGAATTGCTCGAGCCAATTAAATTGTGTGAGGCTTTTCAGCAGCATTTTGCCCGACTGTTCGGGACGAGTGGAGGGCAAGAACGTAGGGTGGACTTCAGTGCCTACCTACATAGCCTACCACGACTCTCGACAAGAAAGGCAGGGTGCTGCGAAGGTGCCATCACGGCGGCGGAAGTGCAGGAGGCGATGGCAGAATGCTCGAGGGACAAATCGCCGGGTCTGGATGGTCTACCCTACGAGCTTTACAATTGTATGCCAGACTTATTTGGAGATCTCTTGGCGGCGGTGTACTGCAACTGGCAGCAAAACGGGAGCATTCCTGGTTTTGTGAGCCGAGGAGCCGTAACACTGCTGAAGAAAGATCTAAACAAGGGAAATGTAATAGATAACTTTAGGCCCATCACTCTGCTTAATGCAAACTTGAAAATTTTGGCCAAGGTGCTAGCCAAGAGGTTGGCGCTTGTCATCGAGAAACTGGTCGACAGGGCGCAAACATGTGCCGTGCCGGGCCGGACCATCCATGGCAACCTCCACCTGATGCGCTACATCATAGACAGGGTAGTTAACGAACCTGGCATGGGTGGGGCGCTGATCAATTTGGATCAATCGAAAGCTTTCGATAGGGTAGACCATCGATACTTGGAGGCGGTCCTCAGAGCGGCAGGCTTCGGTCTCGTCTTCCGCGGCTGGATAGCCGCTTTGTACAGAGGCATCCGTTCGGTAATTCGCGTGAATGGACATCTATCGAGACCCTTCGACATCGCACGTTCGGTCCGTCAGGGATGCCCCCTCTCGTCGCTTCTATACGTATTGACTCTCGAGCCATTATTGCGGAAGCTGGCAACTTTGAGGGGCATCCCGCGAGAACTGGGATGCGGGACGAGCGTGTCTGCATACGCGGACGACGTCACCGTCATAGCGTCTAGCCACGAGCACATCGAGCAGGTCGGCGAGACACTGAAAAACTACGAAGCGGTGACAGGAGCGAAAATCAACCGGGAAAAGTCAGTGGGCTTGCGACTAGGCACCTGGAGAAGCAAGCCCATGCCGTCCACCAGCGCCTCCGTCGTGGGACGCTGGACCGACGGCCCGGTTGAGTTGCTCGGGGTCTGGTTTGGTCCGGACCTCCAAGTGGAGAAGAACTGAAACGAGATAACGTGTAGGGTGGTCACTCTCGCCCGGCAATGGGCCGAGAGGAAACTGTCCCTAAAAGGTCGGGCGGAGGTGGCGAACACGTACATCGGGTCCGTCATCTACTACCGCCTGACCGTCGTACCTTGTCCCGACCCTACCATCACCAAACTACAACGCATTCTCTTTCGCTTCTTGTGGAAAGGATGCGTCCCGATGGTCAGGCGATCCATTTGCTGTCAACACCCGCTAAAAGGAGGGCTGGGCATGCCGTGGTTGATGATGCGCAGACACGCGCTGAGACTGCGACATCTCTGGCTCTATGTAGACGACGGTGAACAGGTGTGGTCGCCGTTTGTGAGGCACGCTTTCCCGCAGCTCGTCTCCATGACCGAACTGCAGTCGTGGATCAAAAAGAGGCCGAGGAAGGGCGATTGGCACCGCGAGTGTCGCGTTGCTCTCAAGCAACTCTGCCGTCCCGGGTCGACCTTGAGTGACTTCAACACAACCAAAGCATTCTATAGGGGATTAGTGGAGGGGAGGTACGACGACGAGCTCGGGGCGAACCTGGACGTCGACGAGGAGTACCTGACCCGCCTGTTCAGGACGACTTTCGGGTCAGAGCCCATGGACAACTTCCAGAGATCCCTGACCTGGCAGTGCTACCGAGAAGCGCTACCCGTTCGGGATAAGCTCTACAGACACGGCTCGAGAAACACGGGGCCGACCTGCCCGAGATGCGGTCAGAGCGACGAAACCGTTCTGCACGCACTCGTGCAGTGTCCAACAATTTCCGACCTGTGGGCTTATGTCGAACAACTGCTGTCACGTGTGGGACGAGTCGGTTTATCAGCTGAGTCTATCGTCAATATTGTCACGCCTCTTTCCTTCAAACGGGAAGGAAGAGCTATTTTCATCATCCTTGTGGCTATGGCGAAAGAATGTATCTGGTGGACGCGTCTGAAAGGATTGGAGACAAACACTTTCCTCTCTGGTCAATCTCTCATCAACTTCTTCAAGTACCACTTGAAAAGGAAAGTGAGAGTAGAGAGGCAAGTTTTGTCTAGCGAATGTTTTAAAAAAAGATGGGTGAATGTAGCAAGGATGGCACGTATGAATGACGAAGCCACCTTGAGCATAATCCTATGAACCCAGAAATTGAAAACAGAGGGTTACCCACTTGCAAACAAATGTGGTAACATATAACAATATTGACCAAGGTTACCGTGGTTTTTTTCGTAGGCTTTTCTTCCCACGATAAACCTTACTTGCTTTCCCCTTTACACCATATATCATAACACTGTGATACACGATCCCTATTGATCGTTCTTTTTTTTCCTCTTCCCCTTTTTTCTTCTTTTTTCATTTCTCTTTCCTTTTGTTCCTTTTCCTTTTCTTTTTTTCTTTTATTCTTTTTATTTTATTCAATTTTTTTTTGTTCTTTTCTTCCCTTTTACGATCCCTCTTGATCGAAAACATACGCCACCCCACTTTTTTTTCTTTTGCTTTTTGTTCAAAAGAAAAGCTCTACCTTGTAACTTGTCCCATCTGTGTGCAGCCCTGTGTGGCCAATAAAGAAACTTATCTATCTTCACCAAGAATCTAACTACAGTAGACTTCTTGAACATGCTGTAAATTTTAGGATGGATAAATACTATGTTTTTAGAAATACTGACAGGTGTACTGTATATATTTATGAAAATTCGAGCCAACCCCTGTTATATTTAGAAATTTATTACGCATCTTTAGCAGAAAAATCCTTAGTATATCATTAAAGAGAACTTTGATAGCGTCACACTAAATGTGGCGTTAGCAAGAAATGGTTACAACGAAAAATTGGTGTATATGAAACATGCCTTTCGACCCTACTTCCCAGAAGATGTAGAAAAAGAAAAATAATCTCGTTAATCTTCTGTCACATGTAGGAACTTTCTATGTTTAAAAATTTATATTTAACCTATTTACTATGGAAAAAAAGACTTATCCACTCGAAATTTTGTTGCACATAATTGCGGGAAGCAGTTTTACACATCGGTCTGTCTTTTATTGAGGAATGTTATATTTGAAAATATCTTTTCTTGAAGTATGTAAAGTTTATTAGTGGGGACGTAACATTCAGAAAATACCAATTCTATATTTTAGCGGATAATTAATATTAGTACGGGAGCAACCACGAAATTAAATTACGCCTTTAAGGGGTTAAGATAAATATCTACATGTCTAAAAATACAGACACGAACACTTAAAACCTACACGGAAAAGATTTGAATCTATTTCCATTTACTTAAGGATATCTTAAAACATGTCATTGATTTTCAATTCACCTTATCATGCGTGTCCTAAAGCATTTCAGTCGCACTTTTACTTCGAGCATCTAAACCTTGTATATTTTAGGGGATAATTAATATTAGTACGGGAGCAACCTTGAAACTAAATTACGCCTTTAAGGGGTTAAAATAAATATCTACATGTCTAAAAATACAAATACGAACATTTAAAAATCTACACGGAAAAGATTTGAATCTATTTCCATTTACACAAGTATATCTTAAATCATGTCGTTTATTTTCAGTTCACTTTATCATGCGTGTCCTAAAGCATTTCAGTCGCACTTTTACTTCGAGCATCCAAAACTTTCATTATTCACCATCAGTAATGTAAATCCTTCCTCAACCTTCATCCTACAATCCTTCCAGCGTCTTAGACATCTGCCTTTCACTACTACTCATGTTCTCCCTTCATGACTACATTTGGATTCCTATTTTCAATCTGTGTCACGAAACAATTACTAGGTTAGGTATTATATTCTTAGATAAATAAAATTTTACTAATCTGGACTAAAAATTACTGGCAGAAATTCTGCCTAGTTTTGAAAATTGTGGGGCGTTTCTAAAGTCAGTGTAATTACTGTCTTTTCTTTTCTACAGTGATATATGTCTGTCTATCTGTCTAGCTATATCAATATGCACATATGATCGGGGGATCCCAGTGTAGGACGTTTGTGAACTTCAAGAAGCAAGCGGCTAGTGTTTGGTAACAAAAAGTGGACAGTGGACAGTATACGATAAGATACAATAATTATTTATTTCTAAATCTCTGAAGGAGATACATTCAGTAACAGTCCCAACTCAGCTCAGAGCAATATCTGCACACCAACGCTTTCTAGGTTAGTTCCCTTCATCAGCACAATAACTGCTCGGCTAGAGATGGTGCCACTATACTCTTGTTCGAAATATATATTTTTCAAAGTGACACACAGTCACTGATCTAATAAACAGAAAATTATTATTTCTAAATCTCGGAACGAGAGAAATTCAGTAACAGTACTCTAGAGTAAGATTATTTGCCAACATAATATGGAAGTCCTGCTCAGGACGATTGTTACTGTTATTTAGCCCGAGGAAACATCATTTCACCTAGCTGTATGACACAATATTTGTGTACTTATATTTTCGAACAAGTGACTTTAGTGTCCCCACTTAGCTCAAAGCAATACCTGCGTACCAATGGTTTCTGGTTATTTCTCTTCGTCAGCACAGAATAACTGCTCGGCTAGAGATGCGCTCCCTTAAACTCTTGTTCGAAATCAATTCGATTATGGAAGCTATGATTGCCTGTTTAAGAGCGGAGATCAGGTAGAACAGGTCGAGACAAAAGAAACAGATGATGATATGACTGTTGTAAAAAGAAAGAGAAAGAAGAGTGGAGGGAATGGTTCTCCGCCAGATAAACAGAAAAAATAAGAAAGAAGATATGAGAAAAGAAACTGTGAAGGTCAGCAGGAAGGAAGACAAAAGGCCGACAGAGAAAGAAAGTAAAAAGAAAGTGGAGCTACAAGTAAAAATACCAGTTGCTCCGGTAGAAAAGGATTCGGAAATTCAGCGGGCCGAAGAAGAATTAGAGAGACTGTTTAGAGTGGAGGAGGAAAAGAGAGAACAGAAAAGCCAAAATAAAGGAAAGAAAATTAAAGGGAACGGTGTATGGTAGTACGTAACCTACCCGAAGAACATTGGAACAGAGAAGAAAATACTTAAGTTTCACCAAATAGTAAGAGTAAAGATACCAGCATACATATATATGCAGAGGACACGAAGACGATAGTAATTGAAGAGGGAAGTTATAAAAGACTGCAAGAAATGTGTGGAGATAACATCGACCCATCAGGAATAACGGTGGAATTCGAAGAATTGCCACCAGTTGTGGATTTAGTAGAAATCGAACGATTAATGAAATATTACTAAAATATAAATAAGTATGTCAAATCGACAGTAACAAAAAGAAAAGAAAAAGAAAAAGGAGGGAAAAAAAGAAAAAAGAAAGAGTAAGTGTTTTATGTTATGTCTAATAATATCGGAAAATAGAAAAACATTTTTAGAGAACGTATAACGGTTCAAATAATTGTAATGGTAGACGATAATTGATTGTTAGTTACATGTATGATAAAAACGGACAGTTTAAAAAGATTAATGGTAATGCATGTGATGAGGGGCGCAGGCAGCCATTCATAACCCCATTATTGTATAATCATCTCATCATATTCGTTCTATGTATTGTCCCCTCTGTGGTGTCCTGTCTGTCCTTGTTTGCCCCCCCTCAATGTTTGGGCCCTTGTGGCTAATAAAGAAACTGGAAGCTATGATTGCCTATTTAGTTTATGTACTTTGTGCTTTGTGTTGGGCATTTATGGAATCCTTTTATCCTCTAGGAATTCGCCAGAACGTTTTGCATGTCAGTTTTAAAATAATTTCTGTTTCACATCTGGGTGAGTACAAAAATTACTTAAGTTACATTATTGTAATATTTATGTGAATTTTGAACCCTGAAATTGTGACAGGTTGCGTAGTAATTTTGCTTGCTATTTTCTGTTATGATAAATGATAAAAAATTTGTATAAAAAGCTAGAGGGTGTATGAATTTAATTTTTTATGGAGCCAGTTTTGTAGTATTAGACAACTAACAGTAAATTTTGTCTAATGCTTACTCAGCAAGTTTGTATGAAACAGTTTTGTGTGAATTTAAAGCAAACTAGATATAAATTTTTAAACTATAATTATTGATGTAGTCAGGCAGCTGTTCGGTGTCATGAACTTCTAAGTGTATATAGTTGCTTTGATTTTAGATTTATTTATGTTTAGGTCCAAGGTTCGAAAACCGAATTTGTGAAGCTAGATTTTATGAATCTAAAGTCTCGGAATCCATATTTATTTGAAAACCAAATTTGTGAGGCTAGGTTAGTGTAGCTAAATTTTGGTGAAACTAAATTTGTGAATCCAGAGTTACGAATCCAAGATTGTGAAGTAAAGTTCGTGAAATATAGTCCGAATTTTTGAACTATATATATTTTACCTTCATAAATATGGTAACTGCACGTCTAGTGTAGCATTAATCTATTTTGTTCGTATATATTCGTGTTGTTTGATGGCTGTTTGTGTATGCTGACATTTAATTGTTAATAATATCAAAGAAAAAACTTCCTGGTGTGATGTTGTTTTGGGTTCACCCAATCATTGTCGGTTGTGTAAATACGGGTTTTGGCCATCAGGTCGTAACAGAGACAGAGACAGGGAAACAGAAGGAAAATGCCCCTTGTATTTCAATAATATGCGAATATTCTTTCAAAAAATCTTTACTTTTTATTTTTCCAAAATTTAATTGCTTTCCATACTTACAGTTTAAAAAGTCTCAATGACTGAAACCGGTACTGAATTTTTTTTTTATAAAATGGTTTTAGCATTTTCTACCTTGAATTTTTTCCATATATATATATATATAATATAAATTCCGTTCTCTCTGTCTCTGTGTGTGTTTCTTCTAGGATCTCGGGCATCTTCCAGCCGATTGCGCTCAAATTTAATATGTAGATACCAACGGTATCAGGGCGTGTATAAGCCTTGAAAAAATTACAAAAGTCTATTCCAGGTGAGAATGCGATCGATAAAGCCGTGGGAACGTGCATTTGTACGGGCAAGTACATCAGCTGTTGCAATCGATACTAGGCGTACGCAAGGAAAAGTCTATCGTTATTTCTTCTTTTGCTGGTGTCTCAAATTTAGTTTAAATCAGTATTTCTCAAAGGGGAGGCCTATGGGACGGTCGGACAAGTTGTTTTGAGAAAATTTGGTTTAAATGTTTGACAACTCACCTTGAGCGGGTGTTTTGCTCATATATATATATATATATATATATATATATATATATATATATATATATATATATATATATATAGTATATATATATATATATATATATATATGTATATATATATTTTTTTTAATGCATACATATATCTTTATTGTCCACAGGGGGCTAAACATAGAGGGGAAAAACAAGGACAGACAAAGGTATTAAGTCGATTACATGGACCCCAGTGCGTAACTAGTACTTATTTAATCGACCCCGAAAGGATGAAAGGCAAAGTCGACCTCAGCGAAATTTGAACACAGAACTTAACGACAGACTTAGTACCCCTAAGCATATCTCCCGGCGCTAACGTTTCTGCCAGCTCGCCGCTCTTTCTCTCTCTATATATGCATATATATATATATATATATATATATATATATATATATATATATATATGCATATATAATAATATATATATATATGCATATATAATAATATATATATATATGCATATATAATAATTAATAAATTTAAGGGTAGCAAAAAATTCTAGAAAAATTCTCCGCTAATTTTTGGCTAATTTTGAAATTAAATCGGCAGTTTATATCTACTGCTGAGAAAACCGCACGAATGCGGTGGATTTTGAAAATTTATAGCATATAGACTCGAGACATGCTCGTTATCGCCTCGTGAATATATGGTAGTCCTTGGCTTTTCTGCTGATGAGTGCAACGCCAGTGGTAAATAAATTTAATTTAATTTAATTTATTTACAAAAGAGTGCCGAAACTATGCATAGTCCAGAAACGAGAGGGTAAACGTTTTTTTTCTGTTTCCATTTCAGTATTACAACTATTAGTGGTTTGGAGTTTAGCTGCACTTTCTAGTGAGTCGGATGTCCTATTATAGCCATCCCTTATATGTTTGAATGTATATGCATATATATATATAGCCATCCCTTATATGTTTGAATGTATATGATATATATATAGCATCCTTATATGTATGAATGTATATGTATATATATATATATATATAATATATATATATATTCACATACATACACACACATATGTATATATACATATATATTTATACTTACATATATATATATACATGTATTTATATGCATGTATATGTGTGTGTGTGTGTGTGTACATGACGTCACTAACTGTGCAGCCAGCATGAAATACGAAAACAAACGAGTTAAATACGCAAACAAAAAGGGAAGAAATGGAAAACAGGAAAGTAACCAGAGAGAGCGACACTTCATGAGTTGTCGGCTGTCTATCTACTTCTCATTTTGAGCATTCAACGACAATATGAGTTTTCAAAGTCAGTTGCTTCCATAAATTCTTTAAAAATTAGGATTTCTTGAGGGCAAAAGTTGGGAACAAAAACAGGAGAAATGAGACATAAATGGAAACCGAACGCGAGGAAATTAGTGAACGCTAGGAGAAATATTTTCTTTGAAAAGAGAAAAGATAGAAGAGCGAAAGAAAACATCCTGTTCTTTCAACATCCGTGGAGGAAAAGAAAGATAGTCAAGTGAGGAAAAGGAAGATGGACGATGGTCACGTGTGAGCAACGAGAGACAGTGAGAGACAGAGACAGATAGAAAATGGGGAAGGGGAGGAAAAAGAAATTAGAGGAAGATGGAGGAAGAAAAGAGTAAACCACATTTATATACGCACATACCCGTATGCACGCACACACACACACGCCTATTTACGTAAAGAGTATACTCCTTGTATACTCCCTTAACCTTTTTTCTGTATTGTTACCCTTAGCCCTGTTTTTTCTTCTGCTTGTGCGTATATAGACGTGTGTATGAACCTTTATGGTGCGCGCGTGTGTGTGTGGTTTTTTGTAAATATATATAGATATATTTGTCGAATGGTGCGGGGGAGGATGTGTATGTTTCAAGTGAGGGTGGATGAGTGTATACTTTTAGGCGCATGCACGTTGGTGTGCGGGCGCGCATATGAAGGTATGAACATTTGCGCTCACGCGAATACTATGGACTTTTTTACCTTCTTACTTTTACTCCCTCTCCTCACTTAGCGGTCATTAAAATAGCTCTTTTGTTTTAATAACGGTCAATCACACAGTAATTTCCCTTTGTATAACGGTCATTTTTCATAGTATTTTTCCGATGGCCGGATAACTGAAGAGATGGCGGCGTGGATTTCCACATCGGCATCCGAACCTCGGAGTTTTATCATGGCTACCGAATAATTGTCACATATTACATTTACGGATATATATACAGATATACACACCGAATCTATATCTATTTCTATCATTCTATCTATCTATCTACCTACCTACCTACCTACCTATATATATATATTAGTATATATATACGTATATATATATATATATATAATATATATATATATCTATATATATATATATACATAATATACATTTTGTTTACGTATATGTATTAGTATACCTATATATATATATATATATATATATATATATACTAGTATACGTATATATATATATATATTATAGAGAGAGAGAGAGAGATATGGCTATTGATATATATGCAAACTCATACAAAAATGGATATATCTGTGTATGAGTGTGCGACTGCGTGTTTGAAATTAGTGTAATCTTAGCTACATCAATGGATCCAAACGAATTTCTACAAAAGTAAATATGTATATTGGAATTCTTTTAGTCACTGTGAGCAGCATTGTGCGTAAATCGAAGAAGGATTAAAATAAATATATCTCTACGTAAGCAATGTTGCTGAACAAATATTTATGAAATAATTACCGATGTGGAGGGGATACTGATACAATATTTGTTTTATATTGCAATTCGTATTTTTATTTTAAAGTTTGATAGCTAAGAATACGAAGAGTTGGTGCCAATATGTGTACAATTTGTAGGATTCTAGAATATCTTTTGCATCACGAATTTTGTAAATTTAATAACTTTCAAACAATCGAAAGCTTTTGAAATAAAATTGAAATGAAATGAAAATTCTGTCTCTGCATATCTATCTATCTACCTTTCTATCTACCTATCTACCTTTCTTTCTATCTATCTATCTATCTATCTATCTATCTATCTATCTATCTATCTATCTATCTATCTATCTATCTATCTATCTATACATATATATATATATCTGCAAAGGTAATATATATGTATATATATATATATATGCATATGTATACACATGTATATATATGTATATATATGTATATATATATATATATATATACATATATACATGTGTATGTATATATGCATATATATTACCTTTGCAGATATATATATATATATATATATATATATATATATATATATATCTATATATATATATATATATATATATATATATATATATATATATATATAGATAGATAGATGCAGAGACAGAATTTCATTTCATTTCAATTTTATTTCAAAAGCTTTCGATCGATTGAAATTTAAGTATATATCCATATATGTACATATATATACTTATATATATACATATATATATATACATATATATATATACGTGGTTATATATTTACATATATATATATATATACATGTGTATATATATGCATATACTCTCTCTTTTACTCTTTTACTTGTTTCAGTCATTTGACTGCGACCATGCTGGAGCACCGTCTTTAGTCGAGCAAATCGACCCCGGGACTTGTTCTTTGTAAGCCCAGTACTTATTCTATCGGACTCTTTTGCCGAACCGCTTCGTGACGGGGACGTAAACACACCAGCATCGGTTGTCAAGCAATGCTAGGGGGACAAACACACACACATACACATATATACACATATATACATATATACGACAGGCTTCTTTCAGTTTCCGTCTACCAAATCCACTCACAAGGCATTGGTCTGCCCGGGGCTATAGCAGAAGACACTTTGCCCAAGATGCCATGCAGTGGGACTGAAGCCGGAACCATGTGGTTTCTAAGCAAGCTACTTATCACACATCCACTATATATATATATACATATATATATATATATATATATATATATATATATATGATATATATATAATATATATACATAAGATGTATATATTTATATATACACATGTGTGTGTACATTTGTGTATACACAAATATACATACATATGTATATCTATATAATGAAAATGAACTCTGTGTGTGTGCGTGTGTGTTTGTCTACACCATCTTTTTAAAATCTAAAAGCTAATTCTTGTGTAAAAATTTATGTCGAAGACAATGCCAGTAGTCGTGACGTTCCACGTGCCCTGCTAACGGAACTACCCGCTATTTTCTAACATCTTGGACACAAGGCAGATCAAAAGTAAATCAACCAACTAATGGAGATAATTTTCATAGGATAAATATATGCACGTCCTAAATATACGACGTGCCTAAGGGAGATAATTTTTGTAGGAATATTATATTTTCTCATTTTCTTAGAAACTTTGCTTTTCCTAAGAACACAGGTAATAACATGTGTTTATGATTGTGTGAGGGGATGTATAACTGTAATAAGCCCTATTACTTTAATATAAGTATCACTTAAATAAGTATTACTCATTTTACATTCGTTTTATATTTATGTCTGTAGAAGATCAGTTTTGTGTTTTTCGCTGCTTACCTTCAGAATAGAAACCGTAATTTAGATATCACCCCAGATTTCTCCTTCTTTTGACGTATACCTCATACGAATTTATGAGGTCAGCTGTCCTGTCTCACTTCCTTGCACGGGTCTCTTCTACTTCAAAACTAGATAAGAAAAGTGCAATTCTATGGTGGTGGAACAGATATAGTGCTAGTGTATTAATATTTTAGTATATACATACATACCATACATACATACATACATATGTATATATTATATATATATATATATTATATATATATATCATACGTATTACGTGACCGACCAGACCATCAGATGTTGCTACACATCGGTGGTCACAATGCGTTCGCATTGTTTTAGCCTTCGAATGACGCCACCCCGCTGGCTAAGCGAGCAGGCCATATATATATATATATATATATATATATATATATCTATATATACATGTTTCTACTAGATGTATTGTGCTTATAAACAAGTGGTTATTTGTTTCTCTGAGATTGTTCAAATAATGGAAACCCGATGAAATTGGAAAATGGATTGAGGCTATTCATTATTTTATCTATGAACGGAGAAATAGTTAAATTTGCTCTGTTCGTATGTCTGCTTTAGGTATTCTCACGGTTACTACGGTCAAAACATCATTTTTACCTCCTGAAGAGCTCATTTAAGGATGTTGCTTACTTTATTTAAAGCTAATCTGTTTACTGGAAATCTGTAAAATATAGCACCTTACTGTAGGTCACCTAATATTAATATACAAAATAACACCTTTCACACATTATATCATGAAGAATAAACTGTCATAAAATAAGACCCCCCCCCAGGATGGAATCAACGCCGCGGCGACAATGGCAGCCGACAAAAATTTGATGTATCATAAACTGAAGTGTTTTCAATATGAATGCATTACTCTTCAAAATATAGATATACTGAAATAACTAATATACCATGCATATAATGTTGAGAAAATTTGTTTACATACAATACGTCTCATTTCATACAGAGGCGCAAGTCAATCCTGTTTGGGACGCTGTATTATTGTGTTAATACAATTTTTGCCTTCTTCTAGACATGTGCAGAGAACGTTCTCATTTACGGAGCCGAATTGATGGTACACATAGAAGGCTTGCTATTAGGACGCAAAACATTTCATTCTATGAACGTAATGAGATTTATGGACATATTTAACGCATTGTAGGGTTGTCGACCGCTTGTATCGTGTTGAACAACAGGCTGTATTAGATGTTATATTTTAGAGAATACTACATCCCAATAGAAAACGACGACCAGTAAACTACATTGGTGTTGTTGACTGAAAAATACAACATAAAATCGAAGATCTATCAAAGCTAATGTTTTGTGTCAGTGTGATAAGAAGCCTGCGTCCAAACTACATGGTTCCGGGTTCAGTTACACTGCGTAGCACTTTGGGAACATGTCCTCTATTATAGCATCGGGCCGACCAAATCCTTGTGAATGCATTTGGTAAACGGAAACTGAAAGAAGCCCGTCGTATATATATATATATATATATATCACACATACATACACACATATATGTGTGTGAGTGTGTGTGTCTGCTGCGTGTATGTGCATATATGTGTGTGTTTGTCCATATGTCTGTGTAGATCCAACACCAATGCTTGTTAACCGGTATTTACGTTTCCGTAACTTAGCAGTTCGGCATAAAGGACTATAAACTATAAAATAAGTATCAGGCTTAAAGAAATATTGGTGTCGATTCATTCGAGTATAAGTTCTGCAAGGCAGTGTCCCACCATGGCCGCAATCCAATGACTGAAACAAGCAAAATATAAGAAATAAACGATGAAATAAATGAATGCCCGATGAAAGAGCTCAAAATATGTTCCTACCTCCAATCTATGTAGTCTTTGTCTTCGTAGAAGAATTAACTCTATATTACAATAGCTTCAGAAAAAAAATATATATTGGACACACCTGGATGGCAAGTGAGAAAGTGGATTTAAATAATTAGACATATTGCGCAGTTTTGTACATATTGTAAATTGAAACAGAGAAATATCTTATGGACATATTTAAAACGTTTGAAACTACCGTCGCCTTTCCAAAAAGAATTAATGGTAATTAAGCAATACAACCAGAAATTAGTTCTTAAGGAAAATGCATGGAATAACATTTTTCTTTTTAGATTTAACAAAAAAGTATATTCTTTTAATTATTTCTTAGCAATTATCGTTAGCAATTCTATGGTTCTTTCGTGCGATGAGTGATAAGCTTTCCAGAAATTACAACAGGGTATGTATTTACATATATATATGTATATATATCATCATCATATTACAATGCAGCTTTTACTTAGACACATGGATTTTTTTCTTCTGAAAATTTGAGAAGTAAGCAAAAATTTCATTAGGAATTTCATTAATTATAAAAAGGTACGAAATATGTGTGATTATTCGTTGTGCCAAGAGCGAAACATAAAAAAAATCACACAAAGATGTGATGTAGTCATTTTTCAACTTTCAGTTAACTAGCTGCCTGCATTGAGCTTCATTATTACTCTATACAATACACACGTGTG